>NC_136512.1:75958233-75960733 GCF_053919585.1 Euprymna scolopes | reverse complement strand
GTCCACTATGTCTGGAAATAAAAAATTTAAAAATTAAAAAGAAACGTTTATAAGTGTTTTTGATATAGATGTACATGAGAATACTTTGATAAGTATCTTTTAACTAAAATAGGGATGGTATAATATACTTGTGGCGTCTGCGTTCGCGCCTGGCCTCTATAGAATGAAAATAGGCACAGACTTTGATAAAGCATTTTCATATCTATCTGCGTAAGTATACTTTGATAATTATGTTCCAGTTTCAAGAAATATGGTATAATAAAAATATGGGGTGTTCGTTCGCGCCAGACCTCCATATAATGGAAATATGTCACAAAGTTTAACAATGTTTTTTTAAATATAGATCCACATTTGGTTTTGATAGCCCCAAATTCGAAGCTATCTCTTTACAACCCTTTCTTCTCATAACCTATCATAGTTTCATAAATCAGAGTTCATTTTCTGTAGTCTGTTTTTGAACGACGGGTACTTTTGCTAGTATATATATATATATATATATATATATATATATACATGTGTGTGTTTGTGTGTGTGTGCGCGGTGTGTGTGTGTGTGTGTAATGGTCATTTTAGAAAAATCATATATGGTATACATAGATTTATTTGTCGATGTAATAATGAGACGCAATAATTGGAAACACCAGCTCCAATCGTTGTGACTCCCAATTACTGTGTCTCTTTATTAATTCGACAAATAAATATCTGTATGCAAACATATAAAACTGTCTTGCCTATAATTGCTTTTGTTATATTTAACTCCTCTATTCACGTTCAGATTAACACATCTTGATAAGTCTAATCTTAAAGAAGCTCCATATACTACTTTAACCCTCTGTCTTACTTCCTATATAATATATACATATATATATGCATATATTATATATATATATATAATAAATTCCACAGCCAAACAACGTCGCAGCTCACAAGAGCCATGACAGTCAAAGAACCGGAAGTCCAAGACTCGAGTTTCGCCCTCATTTGGGCTCACCAGTTAGACACATCCGAACTGAGGATTCGAAACCCGAGCCTCTTGCATGCAAGGCAAGCACTCTACCAACTGAGCAAACGCCCTGCACACAAGAATTTCTATTAACCAACACAGATCAAGCAAACCGCGCCGAAATCCGACTGTGAAATTAACCTACTTCGTCTCAACAATGTATATAATGCGCATTTTATGGTAATTTTATTTCTTTATATTTTTTCTTCTGTTTGCGATCCTGATATTTAGACCTGCGCAACAATTTATAATGAGAAAATTAATCTTAACTTTAAGCTTAATTTTTTCTGCGTTTAGCCACACTAATGATTCATAAGATGATAAGACACCTGTCTATGTGTATGAGTGTATACATGCATATAAATTTTAAAAAATCATTTAAAATTTTCTATCTATATCATTAGTTGCTAGATGAAAGATAATGTTTTTAATGGACTCCAAAATGGGCATTATATTAAATAAATCCAAGGAAATTTTTTGATTCAATTTAAATTAAATTTTTATACCTTACTTTGTAAAATTTATAAAAGGGCACTTTGAAGATAAATAAATTTAAAATTGAGTCTTGTACCTTTATTTTTAAAGCATGTAGTAAAAACATTTTGTTTAACAATTTTCATTCCTTGGATGAAATGCTTATATAACTTGTATCTTATCTTTTTAAGATAATATTTTGGAACTCTCGTCTCTTTTCAGTTTGTTTTTCTCCTCACACCAAAACTCTTTCTTGCAACCCCCTCTTTGCATAATTACAGGTCTGAATATTCTCTCTGTGTCATTTTGTATTTCTCCTCACACCACAACTCGTTTTTTGCAACCCCCTCTTTGTAATGCAGGTCTGAATAATGAGAAAATCTGAATGTTTTTTAACAAAACCTTTAAAGCAACTTTTTTTTAGATTAAATTTTTTTAAACTTCTCTCAGAATAGAAAATCTTTAAAATTTAATAAGGAACATATTTCAAATAGGTTTCATTAACAAATATTCAGTACATAACGAGAAAAATAGAGATGAAAATTTCAAAAGTCAATATAAAATACGGTCAATAGTAGTCTTTGTCTTTGTTACTGTTATTCTATTATTATTATTATTTTAAACATTTTGTATCCTGCTGTTTTGCGTGAAGACTAATACATATGTATATGTGTGTACGTCTGTGTATATATAACTATATACATATTCATATATATATACATATATATACATATATATACACATATAAATACATATACCTATATATACATATACATATATATATATACATATACTTATACATATACATGTATGTACACACATGTATACATATACATATATATACGAATGCATATACATATATGCACATATACATACCCACACATATAAATACATGCACACACACGTGTATATACACGTGCACACACACATACATACATGCATATATATATATATATATATATATATATATATATGATTTAATCCGGTAATATGATGAGTAAATGAATTGTTCTTCAGTAGATAT
>NC_136512.1:75913233-75953233 GCF_053919585.1 Euprymna scolopes | reverse complement strand
AATATGGACTACATGACTTTCGCCTCGATTGATAACAAGCTATGTGGCGATTTCAAATCGTCAGAATTGAGTGCCGATTATTTTCAGTGCCTCATATTCGTTCAGGGTTTAACTTCGAGAAGAGACTTTGAAATCTGTCGAAGAGTTTTGTTAAAACTGGAAAGTGAACCGGGCTTAACTGTACAAAAGCTGGTGAAAGATTGCAAAAGAAACATTAGTATCAAGAAAGACTAAAAGAACATTAAAGAAGCTGGTATTGCACACATAAAGAACACACAGAGAAGAACTAAGGAGTACTCTCCAAAAAACAAAACGGAAACTGGGCGCTATCTTCAACTCAAGCACGAAAGACAAGGAAACCAGAAGCCTTCAGCCCTTAGTTTTCGCTGCGGAAACTTGCATTGGTCAAAGCGTTGCCTCTTTCGCATCAAAGAATGTTTTAATTTCAAAGAACTCGGACACAAAAGCTCACTCTGCAAACGGCAGAGGAAAAGTGGGTTCAACAGACGAGAATGAAGAAGAAAGACGAAAATAACAGTCGGAATACATATTAGTGAGAATTTTAGACGAGGAAGTAAAATTGCAATTAGATTCAGGGTCAGACTTATCGATAATAAATTTACAGACGTGGAGAAATGTAAATAGGCCGACTATGCATAAAACTGGCAAGTCAGCAAAAACGGTAACTGGAGGAAAATAAATTTTGAAGGATAACTAACTTCAAATGTCACGTTTAATGGTACAACGAAAAAACTGAAATTATTTGTGCTCAAGAACACAGAAACTTTATTTGAGACCGACTTGTTTAAGGAATTGAATCTGTGAGATGTACCGATCAACACTTTTTGCCAAAGAGTAGAATCGCTTTCTACAGAAAAACAAGAACTTAAAGTTTATCTAAAAAATCTTTTTACTTAAATTTTTCAGCGGGACTGGGGAAATGTTGGAATGCAACAGCAAAATTTGAACTGAAACCCGATGCAGAACCAGTTTCTAGGACAAAATGGAACGTACCATTCGCTTCGCTAGAGAAAATCAATGAGGAACTTGACAGACTAGTCAAGATCGGCATCTTATCAAAAGTGGAATTCAGCCAATGGGCAGCTCCTGCCGTGTACGTCAAAAAGAAACCGAAAGAAATCCGCGTTTGCCCTGATTTTTCTACTAGGCTAGACGCCGTCTTGAAAGACTACCATTACACACTACCTAGTCCCGAGATGATTTTCGCGAAACTGAACGAAGGTAGGACCTTCTCTAATGTCGATCTTAGCGAGGCTTATCTTCAGATTCCGGTTGAGGTAAATAGTTCAAAGCTACTTTGCATAAACACCCACAGGGGTTTATACAAATTTGAGAGACTAGCATGTGGGATCAAGGTCCCCCGGGGATTTTTCAAGAAATAATGGATACTATGCTAGACGGACTCGATTTCGCAACTGCATCGTCGGACGTTATAATTACCATCAGCAAATCCAAGGAACAACATAGAGAGCACACACAAAAAGTATTTTCACGGATATAGGATTTCGGTTTCAAAGTCAAGGAAGGAAAGTGCGACTTTTTCCTAGAAGAAATTAAATACCTAGGATACATAATTGACAAAGAGCGGAGGAGACCAGATCCTGACAGGACAACTTCTATAAAGAGCATGCCAACTCCCGGGAACGTCACTGAACTACAAAGCTTTCTAGGATTGGCCAACTATTACCAGTCATTTATTCCCAACATGCATAATCTCCGGGAACCACTTTACAAATTTTGAAGTAAGACAGTACTTGTTAATAGACATCTGAATTCCAGGATGTATTTAAGAAAATTAAAACTGCACTGACGTCCAACCTATCTCTTATACATTACAATCCGTTATTAGTTATCATATTTGCCAGCGACGCAAGCTCTCATGGCATAGGTGCTTGCATATTACACAGAATGTCGGATGGAAGCAAGAAACCAGTAGCAAATGCTTTACGCACTTTATTACCTTCGTGAAAACATAACTCTCAGATCGAGAAGAAGCCCTCATAATAATATTTGCACTAACAAAGTACCATCTTTATTTGCATGGAAGATTTTTAAATTTGCAAACTGACCATAAACCGCTCCTTACTATCGTCGGATCGAAGAAAGGACTACCTGTGTATACAGCAAACAGATAAGAGACGATCTTACTTAACTATAACTTTAAGCTTCCCTCACAAAAAATTGGTCATACTGACGGATCGTCGAGATTAATTCCAAGTCGAAGCGAACCACAAGAAGAGACTGTGATCGCTTCTTTAAGAAAATGATAGCGAGATAAAGAATCTGATGTGTAACGTGATAAAGGAACTACCAATTACCCTACAGGAAATAAATTGCAAAGCCCAAAAAGATGAATTCATTAGCTCCACAAAACAGAAGATCATGGAAAAACATCGGCAGATAGCGGACATTTTCCTTGTGTGACAATGTACTATTATATAGTGAAAGGGTGGTTAAGTCAAGACTTTACAGAAACGAATATTAAGAGATTTTCACTCAGGTCATCCAGGAAAAAAATGGGATGAAAAGCCTTAAGCGGAGTTATGTATACTGGCCAAATATGTGTTTAGACATCTCAAATTTGGTGGATTCTTGCAAGGGTTGTTCTCTAGCAGCTAAAGCACCACAAATCACCTACAAACCATGGCCAAAGACAGACCAACCTTGGTCGAGAATACATGTGGATTTCGCAGAACCAGTGGAGGATGTCTACTACTTGATTGTAGTAGATAGCTATTCGAAATGGGCAGAAGTACTCAGCTGCAAGAGACCCATCACAGTGGTCACTATCTCTTTTCTCCATGAACATTTTGCCCGATTTGGCGATGACGATTACTTAGTCAGCGACAACGGGACACAGTTCACATCGACTGATTTTAAAGAATTCTGCGACAGTTTACAAAGAAAATAAAACACTATACCTCCGTATCATCAAGATCTAATGGATAGGCAGAACGTTTCGTAGACACATTGAAAAGAGCATTAAAAAGCTTTTGGAATACTTTCAGATAAGGCGTTACAACAGTTCTTACAGGTTTTCAGGATCACACCGAACGCGAATACCCTTGAAGCAACGTTATTATTTTCCTCTTATTGATATAATTAAAATAAGACTTATACATTAAGCAAAATCTCCCTTGACCAAAGGTTTATGTTGAGTTTCCATATTCCGCCAGGGCGAGAAATTTAAACATAGCAACGAAAAAAAACTTTTATAATTATATTATATATTATTTGGTCTTATTAAATCTACCCATAATGATTTTTATTCGCATGCTTAAATTATATGTACAAATAGAAATTAAAAACACAATGTCTACATTGAAACCCTGATAACGTTAATAGTACATAAAATAGTTTGCATGTAATCTATCGTCATTAATTCGAATTAAATTTTTTTCTTTTAAAGAGAATTCCAATCATAAGTTAAAATTTACACAGAATGCTACTATAAAATGGAACGCAGAATTACCCTTGTTTAACTCACACAAAATAGTTAGATATCTGTTTATTGAAAAAAGAAAGTAATGATGAATTTTGTTTTTGTTATAAAAATTAAATTAGAATAAGGAATTTAAAAACAGACAATGGAAAATGTTATTTGTAAAGTGGGTTACGTAAATTAGGTTGGTTGGTTGGTTGGTTGGTTGGTTGGTTGGTTGTTTTTGTTTTACGGCATATCAACCCTTTTCGGGTTATTTAATGCCGAAACCAAAGATTTTGAAGAAAAAATCTTTAATAGAATATATTTGTTGTTTTCGAGTCTGTTTCTATTTAACCCATAGTTGGAACCCTAACAGGTACTACCACTCCGGGTAAGAGTGGACCTGGGAACAATGGTAATTAAAGGGTGGCTCCACACTCCCCAAAGCCCGCAAGCTGGGGCCTCACCACTGGATATAGTTTAAGGTCATATCCGGGACCCGTAAATTAGTTTAGAGAAGGCATGTCATGGCATGTGTCTGATATGCACGTGCTGGTCATGTAATGACGTCATGAGTTATGAATTTAGTTGAATCAGGTGAGATCAGATGGGTTGCAGATCAGTCAGATACGAGAAGCAGAGATTCAGACCGATTCTCAGTTAGAGTCAGGGAACCCTCTTGAAACGGGAGGCTTAGAAGGAAGCATGTAACATTTCTGAATCCCTGAAGTACAGAATCATTTCCGACCGGTCGAAGAATAAACTATCAACATGTTTTTTATAACTGCCGTATTTCTTTGTTCATCATTCCAACGAATTTAATCATTCCAGTATGAATCAATGTATACCACATATCCTCTCATTAAAGTGTATGTCTTGTGAATATAAACTGTCTCCGTATAAACGTCTTCAACATGTACCTACTGTCACTCTGTCTCCTCTCTAAATGAACATTTTAAATATGTGTGTTGTCAGCTACAAGGAACATTTAATAATAGATGTACAGGCCGTCACGTAAATAATACGTACTCCCTCTAAAAACGGATAATATAACATAATATTTGCGAAAATATTATTTTAAACACAAACTTCTTCATATACATATATATATATATATGTATATGAAGAAGTTTGTGTTTAAAATAATATTTTCACAAACATTATGTTATATATATATATATAATATATATATAATATATATATATATATATATACCTTTTTGTTTAAAAAATGCCTACCAAATTCCTGTGTCGGTTTCTGGTCTATAGACGTGAATTCTAATATAAAGCGTATTCTAATTTGGCCTTTAGCCGGGAAAAATCGGTACAAAAGTGTGTAAAGTAATAAAAAAAATGGAATTTTCCAGGTGAAGGTCGAACGACGTCATTACGAATATTTATATACGTAACTTAAGAGCTATTGGTTCATGTTTTAATTTTTAGCCTTGCAACAAATATGTCTTCATAGTTCAGGCATTAACGGCAGTGGAAAAACCAAATAGTAAGCTAAACGTTTTTAGTTACGGCTTTGCTAGTGACTCACGAGTCATTTTTTTTATAACTGTATAAATCATTACATATATATTAGATCCAATATAATATATTAATATATACGAAACTTTCATTAATCAAACTATTATATTTAAGAGTATTTTATGACTGGGCAATGCTTGGCGCCAGCTTGTAAAAAATCTTTTTAAACAATTTGTCGCAAAAATATTAGGCGTTAAACCAAGAAAAGCTAAAACTAAACGTTTTATCAATTATTGATCAACAGTCTAGATTTGCAAGAAATATTCTTTTATGAAATAATTAAATTAAAAAAAAACTTTATTTGATTTTATTTTGTTTGTTTCCAATATTCGAATATGCCTTGGGCAAATCGATACTGAACAACCACGGGTATTTTAACTTACGTTCATCCAATATGTTTCGAAATAAATATATATTAATAAAATAACCAATGGCCGTTTTAGTATCTAGAAATTCGAGGACACATCTGATCATTACGTTTCAAACTTGGGCATGATAGACCACAGAAAAAATTAAATATTACAGAATGATAGAAACGAGTTTTAATTAATACCTGACAGACAAACAATTATTACTTATTTTTATTATTACTTCTATATAAAAATTAAACATGACAGACAAATAGAGATGTTATTGTGATATTTAAATGATAGACCAATATAAAGGCTACTTAAAACGATATTCTATATTCGATATACGCGATATACTTAGGCATGATAGACCACAGAAAAACTTTACAAAATTAAGTATGACAGAACAACAGAAACGAGGTTTAATTCATACCTGACAGACCAACAATTCTGTTATTAAAATATATCACGCCAGAACAATCGTGTGAAAGTCGCAAAATAATGAAATTATTATTTATTTTTATTATTACTTTATTATAAATATTAAACATTACAAATAGAGATGTTATTGTGATATTTAAATTATAATCCAATATAAAGGCTACTTCAAACGCTATTATATATGCGGTATACGCTAATTAATAGACGATATACAAACGAAAATTCTATTTCAAGAGAAAAAGTGACACTAAAATTGGATGTATACTATCCATCCAATTTATAACCGGATGTCAGATAATTTCATGTCAGTTCTTCGAGCTGGTCGCGTAAGCAACCGGAAGATTCCGAAGGGTACCCTCTTAGGCGATTAATTCTAAACAAGGCATGAACTCTTCTGCTTTTGAATTGTTTTGCTTTTTAGAAAGTTATTCTTTACATAGTAGAAAAGAGGTATGCATAGCGGTTTTGTTTATGTACTAGCTGTTCAGCCCAGCTTTGTTCGGGCCCAATGTATTGGTTATGAATTTATGTGCATATGTATATACAGATTAAAAAGTTTGATTCATGTCCTGGTAATCTACATTTAAAATTTCAAGTGTTTAGACGCAAAATTGACGGAGGAGTTTATTAGATTCTGCAAAGGTCAATTCTCTCCACTTTTGCAGTTAAATTTACACCCACAAACTGATTAAAAAGCTTGATGTCTTTCTGAATATCTTTATGTAAAATTTAAAGTGTTTAGACCCACAATTTGCTGAATAGTTTACTAGGGAACACTAGGTCAAATCCTTTGAATTTGACCCTCTAGTAGCAAATTTTTGGCCAAAAACCGATTAAAATCTTGCTCTATGTCTAAATACACTTTATGTAAAATCTCCAAAGTTTAGAGCAAAATTGGTTGAAAGGTCCATTTTTTTTCTAAACTTTGACCATCTAAGATTTTTAGTCTTTAGACTTAAAATTGGCGGATGAGTTTGGTAGAGTTTTCAAAGGTCAAATTCTAGGACTTTGAACCCTTGATAGCCAAACTTCTGGCCTAAAAGCGATTAAAAAAAATTTTTTTTTCAAATCTTAATACCCCTTATGTCAACTCTCGAGTCTGTAAACTGAAAATTGACAGAGTAGTATAGTAGGGAAATATACACACAGACAATTTCACTTTTAGAGATATATAGATTAATTCATGAATTTCGAGTTTTCTTTAAAACGTGTCTTTTTCTGCCCGTTTATCATTTTCTGCCAGCTTGCATAACGTGTTAGCAAATGCTGATTGAACGCTGCGAAAGATTGTTTATAATCTCGCTATGTATTAAATTTTATTTAAAATCTGATCCTGACGAACCACCGGAAATTAAATTTCTAAAATAAAGTACGGCAGGCCAATGCTAATTCTTTTGTAAAATTAAGCATGACAGACCAATGTAGATGTGCATGATCAATTTTAATATATAATTCTCTGTTGAGTGAGCGGATTAAAATGTTAAAATGATATTTCAACATTTAGATAGAGCGAATAATCGTAGGAAGGTCCGACAGACAATGGCGTTCACAGATTAACGAGTTCTAACTCTGAAAGATTTATTAGTTTCTGAACTGAAATGTCTATTGATTTCAATTTCAATTTTTAAAATTAATAATTCTGCAAGTGTTGACCCGAAAAAATCTAAATGAAAATAAAATCATATATACACGGTAGAGTCAATTTCTGTGTATAGGAATGAATGGCTATTGTTAGATATTAAGCTTTCAATGACTTAATATTCGCCTCTTTACATCAAACAAATTGGTAACCAGCCTTATCCGTCATCATCATTTATGATATAAATCTCATCTGTCTATCTGTCTGTCTGTCTGTATGTATGTATGTATGTATGTTTTTTTTTGTATGTCAGACTAAAACTTTCGATAGAGGCGACGGGTTTTTATAAGATCAGTATTCTTTTGAAGCTCGACAAATACCAAAAAATTGGCTAAAAACATTACTTACTTCACTGGGTACTTTTCTATAGGGAGGGGTCGCTTTTTTCACCGATATTTTGATAATTATCCCCTCTTTTTCATTGACTAACCTTAATTTAAACCTAGGTCACTTCCAGTTTGGCGATGAGCATCACAGCAAAGACGTCATGTTTTTCATGTTCTTTTCCTCCTTCGCTGTATGGGTTCGAGCCTGCCTGTCTACTACCACTTTTTAATTTTTTTTTTGCTCAACACACACCTCAAAACATTCGGGCAATGCTGGGCACCCAGGCAAGTATCATATGAATCTGAAGATATTATTCTCTGCATTGGTTTCCCTGATATATTTTGTTAGAATACTTTCCGAGCGAAATAAAGAGAAGGTTTCCTACATCCTCAGTGATGGTGATTTTGAGGAACGAATTGAATTCGAACTTGAACCCTCCAGGTCGTCATCTGTCCCGTCAACCGCTTGACTATCGTTACCTCATACCACTCTCATAAACTAAACGTGTTTCAACATTATATGACTAAATTAAGATAGCAACTAGAAGTGAAAATAAAAGTTATTTATTTTTGTAACTAAAAAAAAGGTCACTAAAAATCGAATACAGATGTTTTTTTCTGGTAAAAATTAGAGCCTGTGTTAACGTAGAGTGTAAACTGGATTAAGAAACCCCCTGACATAAGTGTCACTCGGATATAAGAGAGTGGTGCGGACTGGAGAAGAGGTCTCTTACACTCTATTTCGAACATATTTATAAAACCTTAATTATTTATTAATAACAAAATGAATGCTATAACAAGTTTACTTCAAATAAAAAAAACTTTCTATAGTAATTCAAACGATCTTTTCTCCAATTAATATGTACGGATAAAATTCGTCTTATTATAGCCATAGGCAACCTGGTGTTTTGACATTAACAAACAGATAAAAAGTGAATATTTTTTGTTAAAAATGATTTCTATTTGAAACCAAATATCGAATCCAAAGAAACATGATTCTAAGCTAGTATATATATATATATATATATATATATATATATATATATATATTACTTGTTTAATGTTATATAAACATGCTCACATCCCGCTGCTACAAATAGCCACTTGTTTCAATCAAACAACAGATATCATCAGGCAGCGACTTGACTATTCAAAAGTTCAATAGATTATTCATTGAACTTTTGAATAGTCAAGTCGCTGCCTGATGATATCTGTTGTTTGATTGAAACAAGTGGCTATTTGTAGCAGCGGGATGTGAGCATGTTTATATAACAATAAACAAGTATTATCAGCTCTTCTTATTGAGCACTATCTAACAACCTCGTTGAATTCATTAGTCCATTACTTTTTAATAAAAACCCGAGTATATATATATATATATATATATATATATATATATATATATATAGAGAGAGAGAGAGAGAGAGAGAGAGAGAGAGAGATAGATAGATAGATAGATATATAAAGATATATGGTACGCAAAACTTGAAAAGGACGAAAATATCTAATTCAACTTAAATGGACACATGTTTATAAAGATATGTATGACCAATTTTTTTCGACAGGTGCAAAACGTAAAACTAATGGGTAGGCGATAAGCTTTGTAAAACGAAATAACAAAGTCTCAGTCTCTTTGTCTCCATCACCAAGTGTCTAAGCCTTGATAATTCTCTGGAAGAAAATAATTATATGTTTAAATACTGCCAGTAATTACGCCGATTACTTTAAAAGAAGACCGGATAAGTACGCGTCGCAGACAACGTATCGACACTTTGCTCTAAAGGGAATGTGCCTAATTATTATATATCGTTTATATTCGTTGGGAAGCTCGGGGCCGTTAGTAAAACATCCCCTAATACGGACACGCAAGTTACTCATCCCGGCAGACGATAACATACAAATTCGCTTGAACCAAGGTTATGCAAACAGAATTCATTAAAATCGCCAAATAATCGACTCACGCCAGGGCCGCTGCGTAAAAAGGTAAGCTCTCTTTACCGTGCTAGAAAACTACTGACACCTGAAAGTATCCTGTACCTCTATAATGCCACCATTCGCCCATGTATGGAGTATAGTTGTCACATTTGGGCTGGTGCATCTGCTGCTAGTCTCTCGCTCCTATACAAGGTTCAAAAGAGAGTCGCCAATCTGATAGGCCCTGACCAGGCATCTAAGCTTCAGCCTCTGTCCCATCGACGAAACGTTGCATCCCTCTGCCTGTTCTGCAAGTATTATAATGGTGAATGCTCTGACGAACTGCAGACACTTGTGCCCCCACGACGTCGACACCCTTGACAAACCCGACAGGCAGATAAATTCCACCCTCACACACTAGAGATCCCTAGATGTAAAAGATCTTTCTCGTCCAGTAGTTTCTTCCCCAGAACCGCTAGACTCTGCAATTCCATTCCAGGTCCCTGCTTCCCCAACTGTACTGACATGCAGAAGTTCAAGTGTAACATGAACCGACATCTTGCTGCCCAAATCCCAACATAGTGCGCCAGCAGTTGCTGCCTCTGATAGTAGCCCCCTACACCAAAGTGGCAATGTGCCTTGTTGGGGTTAAAATGTAAAAAAAAAAAAAAAGTCGACAGTATTTATAAAAACACAATTTGTTAAAAGCGCAATAGTAACAAAGTAAAAACATTGAAAATCTAAAAGTAAGCAATTATGAAAATGGTCCAAGTTTTTTCAAGTATGGATATTAGATTTTAATGTGTGTCGATTTTTTTGTAGATGTGTGTAATAATTACCGAAACATAATTCAGATACATAAACCATCTTTGTGTGTAGCGGGTATATACGCCCTTGAACTTCTCTTTAAGGTCCTTGGACATGCACCCGGAATATATAGCGTCACGTAAGAATATATATACATGAGCTTCTGACGTGTAATGTTTATAGAATTTGATAATGGATCGGTAAATGCAAACAGGCTGATGTGTCGTTAACGAAACAGTAATTTTGCAACGTTACGTTGTCTAGACAGGGCTGAACTTGGACAGCAGAATCCTTATAAGTTTAGGTTTCGGTTTCGATTCTAGTTGATGCACCCAAGTCATATAGATATAAATATTTTTTTTATTTTTGAAATCACAAATATAATATAAGAATCGATAAAAAAATTACTCAATAATAATACATCGAAAATCTGCATAAATTAAAATATATTAAAGCGTATTTTACAACCGGGTTGCGCCGGGCGTCCCCGCTGGCTAAGATAAGAACTTTGCAGTTTTAACGAAAGAGCGACAAAATTGTCAGAGCGTCTCCATTTACGCCGAACATCCACAAAATGCCAACATCAATATATTACAAATAAATAGATCTACTGTGGAATTTCAACAGGCCCCGCTAGTATAAAATCATTACATAAAATTCAGTACCTAATACAAGATTATTGCTTTTTTTAAATCATAATTTATAATCTGTTTTATTTAGAATGTTTCCATAACTGTTCTCATCTGAAGTTTATTTTCAAAACGTTTAGGTTAACTCCGATCTTCTTCAAGTGTATCTTGTCGAATTCTTGCATATTCACAAAATCCGAATGGAATACAGCCTCATGTGACTTCTGCTTATTCTCTAAGCTCTAGTAGAACCGTTGGAGGTTGTCGTTATGAGATAATCGTGGACATGAAAGAGGCTTTGAGGAGTCATTGACACGCTCATACAAGAGCAGTTCAATGGAGTCTTCTAGAAGTTGTTGGGACGGTAGAACAAGTGAATGTCAGTCGGGGAAGCTTACCTCGAAGGGGACTAGAGTTCCATTTATGTACTATCAATAAAGTATCTATACGAAAAATGTCTGGAAACTTATTGAAAGCACCTTGTATAATTCTTAGACCACCATAATGTAACTATAAATACTATGAGTAGCCGAGAAAATTCCAGAGTATTAGAAATATACTTAATCAGCAAATATATTGAGTCTTATATAAAAGGAAATTGTCTGTGTGTTATTTCGTTCCCTATGGGTTCTTACATGGCTAAGCATATACATTTTTTTTATATTCACATAAATGTACTTCATGTACCTGTCAGTGTTCTTAAATAGGTTTTGTATCGATATGTTTTAGATAAGTATCGATAATCGATAATAATATTCGATAATCGGAAAAAAATTTGAGATGTTTTATTTTCCCACAAGCAGAAAGACCCGGTTTATAAGATCAACAGTAGAATCTTTGATATGATATGCGCGCGTTCGAAATGAGTGTTACCGATTACAGCTCAATTAAAGCATGATACTTGACTTTGCCATTTTAAACTTTAATTGAAGCTGTTATCACCGCACAAGTAGAAAGGTCCGGTAGATAAAATCAACAAGGGTTCGGTGATGTGACGGACTCGTTCGAAATGAGTGTTTCCGTTTAGAGCGCAATTTAGTTTATCTAGAAATAATTCTATTTAGAAAAACATCGGTTAAACTAATGTCATAATAATCTGATACATTTTTATGAATAGATTCATTACTAATTCTCAAAAATAAAGAAAAAAAAAACAACGGTCTACATTACCAGGGTGGTGCAAATACACAACACAAAACTGTTGTTAAGGCGGATCTCACAGGACACCAGGAAAATATAACACTTCCATAACATGTCTATACTAAAGTCAATTATGGAGTCTGCAAACAACTTTCTGGAGAAAACGGAGTGTATTCAGCAAATAAACTTCCCTATAAATGCACTGATTATTTATGGTTTGGCGTTTCATGAAATAAACGGTGAAAGTTATGCAACAGAGGAAAACACACGACAGCCAAGTTTATTTTTTCAAAGAGAGTAAAGACAAATTAATAAAAGAACCCAATAATTATTTTGATAGCCATAACATAATTAACTCTATAGATAATTACAAAAAGAAAATACAGTGCTTTCAACGACATCTGAAACTTCAATAGAAAAAAATACAATTATTGAGTTTTACATAATAAAGCGCTAAGAAAAACGCGGACCGAGCAATTATTCTTCTCTCACTAAATATATATATATATATATATATATATATAGGTATTTATATATATATATATATATATATATATATATATATATGTATATATACATGTATATATATACATGTATATGTATATATACACACATATAGATATATAACACACAAAAATATATACATATATATACATATATGCACATACATACGCGCATATATATATACACACATATATACATACACACATATACACACACACATATATATAAATGTAAAGTTGGTTCGTTCTAAAGAAATAAAACCATGTTTATACGTTACCAATTTATTTGAAATTTTCAGACAACCCATTTTTAGAGTCGAGATATGTTTTTATGTTATTAAAATAAATTTACCTAATTAAAATTAAAATATTAAATAAAATAAATATATTTATTTATCGTTTCTGCGAATCTGTTCTGTTGATAAAACTGAACTTCCGGTTCGATTCATTTCACAGCCACGAATTGACGAAAGGTTTAATTTTCTGTTAACTCGATAAGTAAAAAATAAAAAAATAAAAAAAACATATTTCATTTGTTTATCTTCCAATTTTTTTAATTTACACATCTTTTCTTTATTATATAAGGCCAAAAAAAAAGGTTGTTGCTTGCTTTTGAGTTTTTTTTTCTATATAAGATTACTCATGCAGAGAGTGATCCGTGTTGAAATAATGTTATTATTTAAAAAGGCATTCTTAACATGGGGAGGTAAGGATGTTTTGTACCTATAACTATGTACTTTAACCTTACAATTGAATAAATAAAAAAAAACATATCGTAAAACGTTATTTAAACGTAGAAATATGATTTAAAAAATAGCGCGGCTCTCTGCATTAGCACCATTTTTATTTATTGTTGTTGTTTCACGAATTTTCGGCCAACTATTACTCTGGTCTTCATGAAAAGAAGTCCTTTTATAAATGTTCAGTAACTTTTTCCTTTTATTATTCTTAAAGAGTAAAACTTTTCTTATTCATGAAAGGAGTTAAGCCTACGTAAATAAATAAATGTTTGTACAATAAATGGTTTAGTTACTTTTTAAAAAATGTTTGTAAAAGTGCGAAAGGCGACGTTGTTGTACAAACATTACTCCCATGCTTAATTTCTATACTTATAGGTTTTTGGAATTTTTTTTCGCTGGATTATTATTGATTGGACACTAATTAAACAGATTATTAAAAAAAATGTAAAAAAGAAATCATTATTTCGACATTTGAAAGTGGTGCTCACTTTTTAGTTACAACGTTCTGATAAATCAGACACCCATTTTGTAAGCAATAAAAACGCGGTATATTAAAACCATAGAAAGTAAAAATAATGAGTCTCTACCGCATTTGTAAGTCAGAAATATATTTGTTTCTCAAAGAAAAAAAAAATAGAGAGAACAGGACTTTTTTTATTGTTTTCATGAAAATAAAGTTTCGAGATTTTTAATTATTTTTTTTTTTACTTATTTAGTCAGTTTGTGTTTTTTTTTTAATTGTTTTTGTGAAAGGTGATTTTTTTTCAAAACTTTTGTTTTGTTTCTTTTTAATTTTTTTAAAGTATTATAAATTTCACTAACATGCTGTAGAAATGTTTAATAATTTGGTATTTTTTTAGATTAGGTCCACCTCCACAATTTTCCTTTCAATGACGACATTTATAGGTTTCCGAGTATGCTGAACACGAAAATTGCATTGAAATTTTGCGGAAATAAATAGTTGTATTATGCATTGTATTCTTCGGCGGTCACTTTGTTACGTGCACACGCGCCATAAACAAATACACACACGTAAAAAAGATGGCCGCCAAAGATTACAATGCATAATACAACTTTTTATATCTTGATAACTACTTATTTCTGCAAAATTTCGATGCGATTTTCCTATTCAGCATAGTCGAAAACCATTTCAAGTCGTCATTTAAAAGAAAATTGAGGAGGTGGACCTAATCTAAAAATTTACCAATAATTTTTAATCCCGTACGCCTCCCGATACATTGCTTCGTCAACAGGCGACCATTTTATATCTCCCGAAGACACTTCCGTATTTAGAAAAAAAAAATAAATAAATAAAAAGTAACCGATTTACCAGAACGTGGTAACTAAAAAGTGAGTATCCCTTTCAAATGTTGAAATGATTTTTTTTTCAATTTTTTTTCATAATCTGGTTAGTGTTCAATCAATAATAATCCAGTGAAAAAATTTCAAAAAAAACTATCAGTATAGAAACTCCACCACGTAAGTAAATAAATAAAAAATGTTACGTGCGCATGCGTTAGCCTTGACTAGGGGGGTACTAAGGGAACGACCATTAAATAATTCTACGGGTCGCCATGGAACTCAACGCCCAAGGAGTATCAAAATAGTTTTCATGATCTGAAGAAATTTTTTTTCCGAAAAGTGGATGATCACTTTTCCATCTAAATTTAACTTAAAATGAGCACCCACTTTCTGGCCACCTGAGGAAGGGGCATTTATTTTCGTGTTTATTGGCTTAAAGGTTTTTTTGACAAGGCAGTTTGGTACGCGAATGCATATTTAACAGTTTTCGTTTATGCTCACGCATAGCATAAACAAAGGCTACGTCTGTGAAATGGAAAATAGTCCCAGAGTTCAGGGGTTAATACCATGCAAAAGAAATCAAACAAAAAGACTTTTTAGCCAAGAAACACACAGAAAGAAAAAAAAATAGCATCCATTTTTTTTCTATCGAATTCATTTGCTGTTTTTATTGAAAACTATTTTCCCCCGGATTTCTGATATAATTTTCCATTAAGGGCTGTGCGTCTCACGTTCGTAAATAACAAATTTTTTTTGTAGATTTTGGTGTGCTAAAAACGAATCTGCAAACCGTTTCCGTCACAAAAAAATAGTTTTTATGATATGAAGAAATTACTTTTTCGAAAAAGTGGCGATCACTTTTCCATGTAAATTTAACTTAAAATGAGCACCCACTTTCTAGCCACCTGAGAGAGGGGGGATTTTTTCCCATGTTTATTGGCTACACAGCTTTCGTTTATGCTTACGCATAGCGTAAACGAAGGCTACGGCTGTTAAATGGAAAATAGTCCCAGAGTTCAGGGGTTATTACCATGCAAAAGAAATCAAACAAAAAACTTTTTAGCCAAGAAACAGAAAAATGCCCCTCTCTCAGGTGGCCAAAAAGTGGGTGCTCATTCTAAGTTAAATTTACATTGAAAAGTGATCACCCACTTTTCGAAAAAGTAATTTCATGAATGTCATGAAAACTTTTTTTTTGCTACGTAAACGGTTTGCAGATTCGTTTTTAGCACACCGAAATCTACAATAAAATAGTTCGTTATATATGAACGTGAAACGGGCCTTAAAGTAAAATAATACCGGATTTTTTTGAGCAGATTTGCCGTTTAGTTGTACAAATATCCTCAAACCAGGTAATCACTAAAAGGGATTTTTAAAAGTCGTCACCTGTATCGAGCAAAAGTTTAAAACCACCGATTATATGCCAGCCTACATCATGGTAACATATATTGAGTGAGTTCCTAACAGTATTTTTAGTTTAAACTCATTTTCCCAAAATTTCCCCAAACTTAACATGTTCGATACAGTCTGCCGCCATTTGTATTTTTCAGATATACCGATAAACATTGAATGTTTTTGAACCGATTATACATTACATAAAAACACTAAAATCTTATCCAGTTAGGTAGAACACTTACTTTTCTTGCCTTTGATAACATTTATTTGTTATATATTTATTTTTTGACAACTTCTTTGTATCTGTGTTTAGTAATATAAACCCTTTTCATTTAATGTAACGTTTAGTCGGCTCGAAAAACAGTGTTTATTGGTGTATTTGAAAGCTACAGATGGTGGTGAACACTGTTGATTACTTTAAGTTAGAGAAAGTGAGTTAAAACTAAAAAACTATACAAAATACTGTCAGAAACCTATCCATTATGCCAGCCTATGTCATGGTAACATATGTTCGGTGAGTTTCAGACACTGTTTTGTATAGTTTTTAGTTTTCAACTTACTTTCCCAAACTTAACTTATTCAACAGAATTCGCGACCATTTCTGTTTTTCGAGCCAATTAATCATTTTACATTACATAAAAACACTAAACAATTATCCAATTAGGTAGAAACGTAAATTACCTTACCTTTGCTTTCATTTATTTGTTTTTGGACTTTTTCGAATCTGTGTATAGTAACCCCCCTTCCCCCACCATCAACCAAATATTAATTACTAAATCACATTTTTTAAAACAACAAAAAAAAAGCATTTAGCGTTGCAACATTTTTGCTACGTTCGGCTTCATCCACTGATTGTTGGTCAAGTCCAAAACATGAATGATTGACAGAAACTCTCGAGGATCCAGATCAAATTCTGCAAGAGCACCATTTTTTTCAGTTTCGCCTTCTTTTTCACTTTTTGCAGTGGATTGCTGTACTAATATAAGAAACATGCATTTTCTCTTTTATTAAATTTTTCCATTACACCAAATTGAGCCACTGCAACGCGTGGCAGGGTACAGCTAGTATATATATATATATATATATATATATATATATATATATATATATATATATATATATGACGGACTGTGTTATTTTCGGTCACTTAATTTTTTAAAGACAGAACGAAAACTGTCAATAACAATCGTGTCTTATTGGTTATCTATCTATCAATATATATATATATATATATATATATATATATATATATATATATATATAACACAAATATATACATATATATATAGATATATACACACACATATGCGCACATATATATACACCCATATATGCATACACACATATACACACACACATACACGCACACACACACACATATATATATATATATATATATATATATATATATATATATATATATATATATTACGGACTGTGTTTTTTAACTCTTAATTTTTTTAAAGACAGAACGACAACTGTCAATAACAATCGTCTCTGATTGGTTATCTATCCATCTACCTAGAGAGAGAGATATATAACACACATAAATACATACACATATATATATATAGATATATGCAAATACATATGCGCACATATATATATACACACATATATGCATACATACATATACACACGCATATATACACACACACACACATATATATATATATATATATATATATATATATATATATATATATTACAGACTGTGCTTTTTTTAGCTCACTTAATTTTTTAAAGACAGAACGAAAACTGTCAATAACAATCGTCTCTTATTGGTTATCTTCTCTTACAGCTGATTAGTTGCCCGTTATTACCCTATCGAATATCCTCGCGATTTTTATTTTTAATGTGAGTTTGGTTGTTTGTGCTGGCTACAGCAAACAAACTCATTAACACTTAAGATTGTAAGACATAGAAAAAATAATATAAAAATGCCACCTCCATTATTGCTGACACCTGGTTCAATAAATCTATTTATAACAAATTTCCATATTTTGAACATATATTCATGAAGCATGATTTTAGGTCGCTTCTTTTGACGTTGAAAAATTTAACTTGGTTGTTGTAAGTTTTTTTCTTTTATTACATACATTACACCCGTTTTACAAAACACACGTCGTCAAACAGAAACAATTACTATTGGGTGTCGGTCTTGCCCACTCACTTGTACTGAAGAAATTGGGGTCTAATTAGTTAGAAGTTTAGTATCTCTCACTCCCTCCCTCTTGTGTGAAACATATACTAACTCCCAAAACGCACTTTTTCGTCTATATTTCTGTGTGCGGAGAAGCTTATTTAAATTTTCTGCACAGACGAGAAATGCGTAATATTCATCAGCACATCCACAGTTTCAATAATTAACCCCAATGAAAGATAACTGCAAAATTCCTTGACTGATGAAGCCGAAGAAAGACTGTTTTCAGGAACCTACTTTAATACTGCTGTTATTATTTGTCTTCTGCCTCTGCGTCTCTGTTCATTTACAGTTCTATTTCAAATCTTCTGATCCTAACGAAAAACTGGTGCTGAAACATAAGTAAACATACGTAAGCTTAATAAATGCTTAGCTCTCTCACTTCCTCTTTCTCATCGCTCTCTCTCTCTCTGTATATATATATATATATATATATATATATATATATATACACATATATGTACATATATGTATATATGTATATACATATATCTGTATATGTATATCTATCTATATATATATATATCTGTATATATATATATCTGTATATGTATATATGTATATATATATGTATCTGTATATATATATATCTGTATATATATATATATATATATATATCTATATATATACATATCTGTATATATATGTATATATATATATATATATATCTGTATATATATATATAAGTGAGTAGAAAAGTATTTGGTACATTATTTCTTGTTATATATTTCTAAAAAATAGCTAAATAAATTCTTAGCTTTCTCCCTTCCTCTTTCTCCTCTCTCTCTCTCTTTCTCTCTCTCTCTCTCTCTCTATATATATATATATACATATATATGTATATACATGTATATATATATATATGTATATCTGTATATGTATATATGTATATGTATATCTGTTTATATATACATACATATATATATATATACATACATATATATACAGTGAGTAGAAAAAGTATTTTGTACATTCTTCTTTTCATATATTTCTCAAAAACTATCAAGTTAATTTGAATGGAATTTACACTCAATGTTTGAACAGATATTATCTATCTAAACATAAAATAGATATACAAATTCGATAAATATTTATAACAAAAATCAAATTACCCGTATATATATACATATATATATATAGATATATATACACACACGTATATAACACATTTACGAATACTTAGTTGTGCACCATACATTGTTTTACAGCCTTTAAACGCTTTCCATAACTGCCTACTATCTTTTACAAGCACTCGCTGGTAGTTTCAGCCATTTTTTGCAAACCTATTTCAATTTGTTGATACTCTTGCATGCACCCTTAACTCCAAAGATTTCCATAGATTTTAGATGGAATTCAGTCCAGGTGACTGACTAGGCCACTGTAAAACACTAATTGCTTTATCCTTAGGCACTTCATAGTTATTTTAGCCTAGTGTTTGAGATACTTGTCTTGCTGGAAGATACAGTGACGGCCCAATCCTAAATCAGCGGGACTCTTGAACAGATGTGTTGGCGAAATCTCCGTGTATTTTGCTGCATTAATTTTCCCTTCCTTAATTCTCTTCCTTTAACTCCATTTACAGAAAAGAAGCGCTTAATCATCACACTTCCACCTCAAATTGTTACAGTCGGGATGGTATTAGATGGCTTGAATAATGTGCCCGTTTTCCTTTATACACGGGTTCACATGTTTTTTTTTTCCGAAAAGCTCAATTTTGGTTTCATCTGATAAAATAACTTTGTTCCAGAAGTCATCCTGTACACATTGATATTTATAAACCCATGTAAAACGATGTTTCACGTGTCTAGGACTCAACGATGAAGTCTTTCTCGGTGATCTAGAATACAGCAACGTACGATTCCCTGGTTTTTAGATTGTGTCCTTGCTTCCTGCTAATCCTGTTGAATTTCTGAACGAATCAGAAATGGTTCTTTCTCCACGTTACTATCAATGTAACGAGCAGTAACACAATTTAATTTAATCTTAGAAGATTCTTAATTTTTTATTATTATTACATTTTCACCTCAAACAAGGCACATTGCAACTTTGGTGTAGGGCGCTACTATCAGGGGCAACATCTACTGGGATATTATGTGGGGATTTGGGAGCAAGACATCTGTTCACGTTACAGTTGAACTTCTACACGTCAGTACAGTTTGGGAAGCAGGGACCTGGAATGGAATTCCAAAGTCTAGCGGTTCTGGGGGGAAAACTACTGAAGTAGAAATATCTTTTACATCTAGAGATCTCTACTGTGTAGGTGTGGCATTTAGCTGCCTGTCGTGTTTGTCGAAGGTGTTTACGTCGTGGGAGCAGAAGTGCTTGCAGTTCGTCAGAGCATTCACCATTAAAATACTTGTACAACAGACAGAGGGATACAACATTTCGTCAATGGGACAGAGGCTGAAGCTTAGATGCCAGGTCAGGACCTATCAGATTGGCGACTCTCTTTTGAAACTTGTCTAAGAGCTAGAGATTATAATATTACCATACGTTGATTTCCACTTTCTTATGACAGACCCAACTGTATTCACCACGAAATTTAGTTCTGAAGCTAAACTTTTACCCCTTTCTCTCTGTATAACTTACTATCATTTCCTGGCGCACATCATTAGTCAGTTCCTTTTGTTTCAGCCATTTTAAAATGGTTGAAACAGTAATGAAAGAGCCAACCTGCGAAGTGTCTGAGAGCTGTTATAAATTGACTTGCCTAGAGCCAGAACACTGGGATGCCTTCTGATTAGTTAAAATATCGTAGCAAGATAAATTGAGTGATTAAGAATTAATTTTCTGATTGATTCAAATATTGAAGAAATATTAAATTACTTTATAAGAATGGAATTTCACAATGGTTAAATACTTTTGTCTATGGTTAATTTGATTTTTTTTAAATAAATATTTGTCAAATAATGATGCCTTCATTACCCTTTTATTTTTAAATCGATAATATTTGCTCAAAGATTAATTGTAAATTTCATTTTAATTAACTTGAATTTTTTTGCTACCCACTAAATTAATACAGAAAAGTGATCTTCCACTTTATATCACAAAGTTAAAAAAAAACATAAGTATCGCATGTAGTAAGAAGATGTCCTACACTTTGATCTTGTCCAAAAGGCCAAGGAAAGCTTAAAAAGCTAAGAACAGCATCTATTAATAGCAGACATTTTATCTTAACCAAAACGCTAAGCACAGACGTGTTACGAACAGACCGACCGACCGACCGACCGACAGAGTGACTCATAGAGTCGCTTGCACGCTACTAAATACGAAAACTAGTGGCAATTTGCAAATCAATAATTATATATTTATTGATTTGTAAATTGACATTTGTTTTCGTTTTATCTTCTCAACACCGAATATATCTCAATTCTCGCATTGTGGTAGTTTTTTTTAAATCTCTACTACATACCTATCCCATACAATGCTTCAGGCATTGTTGTTTTTTCAAGCGATACATACGTTTAATATTGGCTCCGCCTCGAAGCTCATTTTTTTATTTACTTAGAAAGTCGCCCTTTTAATTTGTTTGGACGTATATAACATTTTTATTTATTTATTATTTTTAAAACAGCGTAGTTCAACTGTTTCTAGGGATCGAACCTCAGACCATGTTTACCACAGTCCGATGCCTTAACCGTTAGGCCACAGATCCTAGATTAATTATACTGTTTATTTTTATCGCTTATAAATTTAGATTTTTTATTGTTGTTTTTTTTTTTCAAGCGATACATACGGTTAATATTGGCTCCGTCTCGAAGCTCATATCCCTAGAAACAGTTGAACTACGCTGACGAGAGGTAACGACCTCGAAACACGTGTGTACGTAGATTACTGTTTTAAAAATAATGAATAAATAAAATTGTTATATATGTCCAAACAAATTAAAAGGGCGACTCTCTCTCTCTCTCTCTCTCTCTCTCTCTATATATATATATATATATATATATATATATATATGTATATCTATATATATATATATATAGATATAGATATATAGATATATAGATATATAGATATATGTGTGTATATATATAATATATATAAAAGAAATACATATCCATATAATATAGATAAATATAAATATATAAGTAGAAAAAAAATATATATATGTAAGACATATAAGAAATCTATATTAGTTAAGAGAATGTAAGTATTTCTCTCTTTCGCTCTTTCTCCCTTTCTCTCTCTCTCTCTCTTCTTGTCTGTTTCTCTCTTGTGTAAAACAAATACTAAACCCGAAACACACCATTTTGTCTAGCTTTCTGTGTAAGTAAAAGCTCATTTAAATTCTCTACACAGAGAGGAGCTGCGTAATATTCATCAGCACAGAAGTAGTCTATAAAGCCACAATAGCACCTGAAGAAAACTCAAACGACAAAAAAATACTATATTGGTCTGGCAGGCATCTCCTTTAAAGATAGGTTTAGAGTACATAAATGCTCCCTCACAAACCCCAATCACCCTAACAAAACCTCACTAACCTCCTAATATCTAGATCTAATCCAAAATAACCTTACACCAACCATTAAGTGGGAAATCCTTAAAAAAAATCTAACGTGTGTAAATCATTAACTCCCCATGCCTCCTCTGCCTAAACGAAAAACCTTTTATATTCAGTTTTAAAGATAGACACAAATTACTAAATAGAAAACATGAAACCACCATAAATTGTCGGCACTACAAATCCCACCTCCTTAGCAATTATACACCCTTCTGAAACACCCCTCAGACAACATCCTTTTTGGACCGGCGGAATAATACACACAATACTTCCATCTACCGCATACACACAATTACTGTAACATCAACACAACCAAATCCCCTCACTCAACTCCTCCCATACTCTACCTTACCCATCTACACATTCATCTACCCATGAATCCTACCACCCCCACTCACTTACTAATCATACTAAAACTCACCACACCTATATTGGTATATATGTTGCAATTTTGTTTTTTATGGATATCTGTATGTGCATATATATCTTCTTTTTTTCCCTAGACACTCTAAACATATCCATATCCAATAAGCCAAGCAAATCAATACACACCCCTAAAAATTAAACCAGCAACAATCACTTTAACTTGCTTAGCGTATATGAGCGCGTCTATGTGTGTATACATACATATATGTATGTGTGTGTGAGGTCATGTGCTTTTCTCAATATGTATAGTTGTAAAATTCTATATACCGATATGTGTGTGGGCGCGTACGTGTGTGCATGTACATCTACACCTCACTGGAGATCCGTGCAAGTATCTTCGTTTATATTTGTATAACAGGGCCTATATATATATATATATATATATATATATATATATATATATATATATATATATATATATATATATATATATAGGCCCTGTTAAATCAAACCTACCAATTCCTGTGTCCCGGTACATCTATCATTATATGTAATCAGTTTTTTTTAAAATAGTCGACTATATAGGAGCCTATTCGTGACCACACACACACACACACACACACACACACACACATTCAGCTTTATATATATATATATATATATATATATATATATATATATATATATATATGTATATTTATGTATGTTTGTTTGTACGTTTCTGTATGCGCGGATATGGGGGTGTGCGCCCGTGTATCGTATGTAGATGCATGTGTGGATATGGGTATATCTATATCTGTATGCACATGTGTGTTTGCGTTCATCTATGTGTGTTTCTGCAGGTGTGCATGGCTGAACATCTGTGTGCGGATACAGCTGTACCTGATTTTATGTGCAGATTTGTGTTTATATGTGTGTGTGCCTATATCAGCGATGTGTTTAGCACTGAAAGTGAAATCAAATGAAGCCACTGCCCAAAGTGCCAGGTTGGTGGTCCACGCCATATGTGTGTGAATTTTCGATGCATCTACCTCTCCTTGCTAACTGTACCCGTACATTTATTTATTTTATGTGTTTATTTATTATTATTTGTTATTAATTACCTTTTTATCCTAACTTTGCCTTGTTTTCTTTGTACAGGTAAGTGCATGTCTGTGTATTTATGTATGTATGTATGTATGTATGTATATATATATATATATATATATATATATATATATATATGTATATGTATGTATATTTAGTTGTAAATAATGTGTGAAGTTCGTGATCATTTACTTCCTTCGGGACCTGAGTTTTTGTGTACAAGCATTTTATTTAAAAAAAATAAACAAACAAAACTCTCCAGCCGTTTGAAACACTGTTCTGTTTATTTGGATTTTTCGTCTGATTCTATGTGTATTTAGTTGTAAATAATGTGTGAAGTTCATCATCATTGTTTGCCTTCGGGGCGTGAGTTTTTGTGTACAAACATTTTATTTGAAAAGAAAAGAGGAGGAGAAAAGAGAAAAAATAGGCGAAAAGGGGAAGACGGGAGAAAAGAAGGAGAAGGAAGGGAGAAGAAGGAAAAGCTCCAGCCGTTTGAAACGTTATTCTATTCATTTGGATTTTTAATCTGATTCTATGTATTTTTTTCAAACTCATTGAATTGTACCCATCACATTCGTCCTGATCATTGAGGATATATTACTTTTGGAACGCTCCTTCACGTGTATTTTACATGTATGTGTATGTGTACGTGTGTGTATTCATATGTAAGTACATACTTATAATGCGTGTCTCTATGTGTGTGTTTGCATGTGTGTACATTCATATGTATGTTTACGCGCATTCTGTGTGTATGCATGTATGTGTGCATGCATGTGTTTATTTCCATATGTATGTGGGGTGGAGAGAGCTCCGGTAAGCCTTGGTGAAGGCAACCCCCTCTAGGAGAAAGACATTTATGATTTTAAAAAAATATAAAGCGAGAGACCAGTACCCGCATTAAGCTGGTCTGCAGTTTAACTTGTTGCTGGCTATCTTGCCCTTGCTTGTTGCTGGATTTCAACATTTTGAACCGAGAAAGAGATTTAGCTGTCGCACAAAGCTAAATATCTGTAACATCATCTGTGTATAGATACTTCCTCGGGCATTGGTCTATAGAAATAGTCCTATAGCAATGGAAAAGTTGTGCATGTAATAATTGATCTGCCATCATTATATGTATCCGGGTGTGTATGTACGTGTATGTGTACCTATGTTTATATATGTACATGTGTATGTATATTTATATATATATATGCTTATATATATGTATATATGTATATATGTTTGTGTGTGTTTGTATGTATATATGTGTATATATGTTTGTCTGTGTATGTATATGTATGTGTATCTATGCATATGTGTATGTTTGTGTATAAATGCATAGATATGTATATGTAGTTAAATGTATGTGTATGTATATTTGCGTATATGTGTACGTATTTGTATGTGTATATATATGTATATGTGTACTTGTATTTGTATATGTGTGTATATATGCGTATGTATTCGTGTATGTATGCATGTGTGTATGTACATGTATTATGTATTATGTATTGTGTATGTATGTATATACATGTGTATGTTTATGGATATATATGTGTTTGTACGCGTGTACGTATATATATGTGTGTATAGCAATGACCGTCTTCAGTGTCATGTCTGCTTGAGTGTGTGAATTCCCCGGTACCACTAAAAAATTTAAAAAATGTAATGCTAGGGCTCATGGACTTTAAGAGGCTGAGGGAGTGGCACTCGTCTGACAGGACGTTGCAATCATCATCATCATCATGTATATATATATATATATATATATATATATATATATATATATATATGAATGCATGTATGTATATGCCCAATGCACCAGGTTGGGGGCCCACCCAATATATATGTGAACTTTACGATGCATTTGTCTAACCTCCCAATATAACCACAACCATCTGCTTACTTTTTTTTATTTTAATTTCTTTTAAAATTTTAAAATTTAAAATTTTAAAATTTTATATTTTTATTTCTTTATTTTCTTTTATTATTTTATATTATTATTGTTATTTATTTATCTATTTCTGCCTATTTGTCCTAACTTTACCTTATTTACTTAGTATAAATATGGCCATGTCTGTATATATATGAATATCTATATAGATATTTATAGATATATATGTGTGTATATATGATTGTATGTGTGTGCCTATATGTGTCTACGTCCTTATATTTTATTAACACTTATTAATATCTATATTTATGTAATTGCATATACGTATGTAAGAGTAGATGCATATATATGTGTATGTATGTATGTGTGTATGTTCATCTACCTCTTACTTTAGACCTTATCTCCACATATATGTATATAAGTGGGCGTGTATATATATATGTATATATATGTGTATATGTGCCTATATATCTTTGTGAGTGTACATATATGTAAAAGAGTTGCGTACATGTGTGTGTATATCTACCTATGAACCCATGTGTGTCTGCATTTACTTTGTTTATATATATGTGCGTGTACGTATGTCTTAATGTGGTTGTCTAGAAGTGTACATATGTGTGTATATGTATGTATGCGAATGTGTGCATAAACCTATGTAATATAAAATAGACCCATTATAAACGGCAAGAACCAAGCCGACATGCAACTACAAACCTTTAAACGAGCATTTTACGTGTCAAAAAATATGACATCTACACTAACCCTTTCACTCTTTCTCTCTTCTGTCTCTCTCTCTTTCCCTCTCGCTCTACCTCTCTTTCCCTCTCGTTCTTCCTTTCTGTCTCCCTCTCCCATCTATCCAATATATCTTGCTGAAAAACCAAAAGCCAGTTAAAATTTAAAACCAAAATATTGAAACTTTCCCCCTCATCTCCTTACCCCCTCACTTTTCTCTTTATCATCTTCTCTCCACCTCCCTCTCACTATATCCATATATTTCCACCCACGACTACCTGAATCTGTTACTTCCACACACACAATACAATCGAATGTATCTTTAACCTTCAAAATTGAAATATTGTGAACACCCGCCTCTCCCCTTTTCTTTTTTTCTTTTTTTCTTAAAAATATTTTTTTCCAATGACTAACAACCACTTCTGCGAGGCCTGACGAAGCTGTTGGATCGTAAACATGGTCCAACATCGGAAACATGTGTAGCAAAACAGATAAAACGGTAATAAACAAATAAAACACATATTTGCTCTGCAATAGTATTGAGCACTCTCTTCAATTTTTACTAATTACCAGTTTTGCCAATATATATATATATATATATATATATATATATATATATATATATATATATATATGTAATATTACGAATGCAAACATAAAAATAATTAAAAGATATTTATGAAATACAAATGAACGATGATACAAAGTGCGCCTTCAATCGGTACATCTGACTGAAACAGAAAGAATGGGGAGATTCTTTCGAACACCGGAAAATCTGCAATAGACGAACGAACATGAAATAACAAAGACAGGAACGCAAATGATAAAGTTAATTTTATTACAAAAAATAAAACCACGGTAGGTGGGGGCGAGATTAAATAAAATTAGAAAACGAATTACGAGGGCGTTTCATCTGCTTAAGCATTTATCAAGAGAAAACAAAGCAATAAGCCTATGGCGAACTTCTATTTTCATCATCTATAGCGAAGGCAGGGCGTGTTCAGTTTGCAGCATCGAATAAAGTTATCGTTTCCCTACTTCTGTGGAGCACCACTACCCACTCCAGAAGTATAATGGTCTCGTACCAAGATGTTATTGCAAAAGAACGTTGAAACACTCAGGATATCTGGCGTCAGCGTTTGAACTCCATCATATCGATTGTGGTTAAAATTGATGGGGATTTGTCAGGATAAATCATGGCCACAAAGTGGATAATGATACTCGTAAACCGAAAAATACACACGACTACGAGCGACAAACAAAACGAGCACCGTAAGTTATTAAGACAAGCAAAAGAAGATGAGAGCAAATTAGGGCATGTCCTCCGTTGACATATATTTGAAAGGTGTCGACCTTCGTCTTGATTTAATTTCTAATTTGGTAACTATCGGTTATTTTGAACTGCGCAAATTTATTTCAGAAAATAATTCTAAAACCTTTGCTAAACGAGTGTTTTCTCACGATTCGGCTTGCATTTGGCTTTACCCTACCTACATATAACCGAATAAATAATTTCAGTACTTTTAATTACTAGCGTTTTTTTATCGATGGAATCCACTTGCAATATGAATTTACCTGATTTTTCTTAAACTGAGTTTAATACAATGGGTTTATATAATGATCTACAACACAAGGGTAAAATAGATTTAAGCTAATTATGTGTCTTCCGTCAAACATACTGAATTGATTTTAGTTTAAATAAACCATATAAAAACAATAGAGTTGGCGAAGCGTACTAAGAGAGAAAACATTAACGTTGAATCCCATTCTGCTCACTCTCTTATTGGTATATAATTGACTAGATACACCATTTGCGTTGTGTCTTGAAGAGGTTGTGACAGCGATAATAAGTAGTTCCCGGCGAATTATTTTTCTTGATTTTCTACAAAAATAAAACAGTAAATGTCTTATTGTAATATGTATGTTTGTGTGTTTGTCTGCGTAAATACAGACCGTCCAAAAAGTCATTGAAGGACTTTGAACTTAAATAGATTCTCTTTGTCAATTATATTTTTCTGTCATTTTAACACGATCTGACTAAGTCATTGGGGATTTTTTTTTTCTAAAGAAAATGCAAAATTTAAATAATCATTATATATGACAATTCATGCGTTTTTAATGTTGCTCATTTTCATCTTCGTATACTTGTGCTTTTTCCAAAGCATCATTCATGACGGATTGCAGAATCTCGGGATTGCGATTTTACTCCCTTATTTCGTTCCTGATGTTTTCCTTCAGTTCTGGCAGGGTGTTGGTTTTACGTTTCGGGGTCTGCCAGCTCGCGGAACAAAATAAACGAGTTAAATGTAAATTCAGAGATTCTGCAATCTGTCATGAATAATATTTTGGAAAGAGCACAAATACACGGAACTGAAAATGGGCAACATTTAAATGAGTTTTTTTTTTATGAATAAATTGTTTGAATTTTGCATTTTTCTCCCAATTTTCATATCTCGATTGTGTGAAAATTAGAGAACGATATCAAGAATAAAGAATCTGTTTAAGTTCAAAACCGTTCATTAACTTTTTTCACGCCTTGTATTTAACCAATAAACTCTTACATTACTACTCATACAACACTAAAATTAACAGGAAATAGTAATCATACACAAATGAGTACAAAATTTGTTTGGCTGGCTGAATATCGCATACAAATATATATGCAAATTCAAATGCAAACTGTTGATTTAAACTTTCCGACGTATATTTATTTATTAATTGTGTGCGAATCTCAGGTCGTAATTTTAAATCTTTCTTAACTATCACTCGATAACCATTCTATCTCATGGCTATCAAGTGATAGATTTTAACCTTTTGACATCACAACTATGTATCAGCTATTATATAAGCTTCAATAGAATATTTTGCTATGTAATTATAAATACTAAATCTGCATGAATAAATATATATTATAGTGTATTTTACGACCTATAAATGCCGAGTTTCTCCTCCACTTTTCCGTCATAAAATCAAGATGGCTTCCATCATTAACTGTGATATTAGTGAAGACAAAATAATTGTGTTCATAATGATATTCTAGAAAGATCACGTTATCTATAAGAAACGAGTTTCTTGACGACCTCATCGATTTGCTTGGTACTTAACAAGTGTCCAGATCGATAATGATCGTTTTAGAAAGTTTCTTCATAAAAGGCTATCAATCAAACAATACGTGCATTAAAGCGGTTTCTTGTCATTACATCTTTCATCCAGCGTTGGGAACGAAATAGAAAATGGAGAGTGGAATTGTTATGCAAACGAGGAATGATAGTTGACCAAAGCCAAAGTGATTAAAATTGACATTCTCTTTTTAGTCATTAAAGAATATAGTATAACACCCGATGAATGTATATATATATATATATATACATATATATATATATATATATATATATATATATATGGTCCTGGATATGACTCTAAACTATATCCGATGGTGAACTCCAGCTTGCGGGCTTTGGGGAGTGTGGAGCCACCCTTTAATCGCCATTTCTCTCAGGTCCACTCTGACCCAGAGTGGTAGTACCTGTTAAGACTCGAAAAAATATATATTCCATTAAAAAATTTTCTTCAAAATCACTGAATTCGCCATTAAATCACCTGAAAAGGGTTGATATGACGTAAGACTAAAACAAAACCAACCTACCAATATATATATATACTAGCAAAAGTACCCGTCGTTGACTGGGCTCAAAAGCAGTTTACAGAAAATGATTTAATAAAGTATGATAGGTTATGAAAAGGAAGGGTGGTAAAGAAATACCTTCGAATGTGGGAGTATCAAAACCAAAGTAAAATATGATGAAAGTAAAAATAAAATAGATAAACCCATAATTTATTATACCATACCTGTTCACATAGCAACACTTATGACAATATTCTGTGGATCTATATTAAAAAGCCGTGTTAAACTTTGTTACATATTTCCATTCTATGGAGGTCAGGCGCCAACGAACACCCCATAATTTTATTATACCATATTTGTTCAAACTGAAGCATAATTATCAAAGTATACTTACGCAGATAGATATGAAAAGTCTTTGTGCCTATTTCCATTCTATGGAGACCAGGCGCGAACTCAGACCCCACAATTTTATTATACCATCCCTATTTAAGTTTAAACATACTTATCAAAGTATTCTTATGTACATCTATATCAAAAACACCTGTAAACATTTTTTTTTTAATTTTTAATTTCCGAACTTTGTGGACCAAGCGCGAACACAGACCCCATAATTTTAATGAATCACCGTTCGGCCAGATCAAACATACCCATTCCTGTGTCTCGATACATCTTCTATCATTATATGTAATCAGTTTTTTTTTTAAATAGTCAACCATATAGGAGCCTATTCCTGACCAGACACACGCACACATACATGCACACATACATTCAGCTTTATATTATAGATATACGTTGAGCACTTTAAAGTTGAAATAAAAGTCGCTCATTTAAGCCTGCATGTGCAGATCATGATGTTATAATCATTAGATTAGACGGACGTCTCGACATTTAAAAATAAATGTTTAAATTTCAACGATACTTCTCGCGGTTACATTTTGCCGTTTATGTTGTTCCTTGCTAATTGAGTCACAGATGACTTCGTAGCCAGGTTCGAATCTCCCGACCGGCAGTAATCGTGACACCCTGCACTGATGATTTCCGAAAGGATGAAACACTAGTGTATGTAGGTATTTAAAATATTATTATTGCAATATAGAGTGTTCGGAGGCATTACGGCCGATCACGATCTGACTGCTTTTCGTCTGTCATACTCGAATGTTACTACTGCTAATTGAGTCACAGATGACTTCGTAGCCAGGTTCGAATCTCCCGACCGGCAGTAATCGTGACACCCTGCACTGATGATTTCCGAAAGGATGAAACACTAGTGTATGTAGGTATTTAAAATATTATTATTGCAATATAGAGTGTTCGGAGGCATTACGGCCGATCACGATCTGACTGCTTTTCGTCTGTCATACTCGAATGTTACTACTGCTAATTGAGTCACAGATGACTTCGTAGCCAGGTTCGAATCTCCCGACCGGCAGTAATCGTGACACCCTGCACTGATGATTTCCGAAAGGATGAAACACTAGTGTATGTAGGTATTTAAAATATTATTATTGCAATATAGAGTGTTCGGAGGCATTACGGCCGATCACGATCTGACTGCTTTTCGTCTGTCATACTCGAATGTTACTACTACTAATTTCGCTCTGACTAAACTTTACGTGTATATAAGTAACACTTTTTCGTTTGAATTACGTCATCAATACATGTAGTATTGAAGCACCCTCGAGTGACTTTTGTAACGTATTTGGTTTTTTATTAAGTTGCTATCATTGTCCGCTACAAAAAACAAGGGAAGTAACTCTTATGAGATACTTGATGAACTTAAAGCATTTAATGGAGTAACAATTTTTAATGATTATCTTATCTTTGAATTATTAATGTGAATTGAAAAGAAAATATTTGCATGTGAAAAAAGGGGAATTGTATTATTAGCCCTGACGAACTTTGAACTTTTTACATTTTTGATGATTTTACTTTGAACTTTTACATTTTTGATGATTATATTAGCCCTGACAACTTTGAACTTTTTTTTTGGATGATTTTACAAACTTTTTTAATTAACTTTCTTACGAACTTTGCATGAAAAAGGGGGAGAACCCTGCATAAAATGGGTGGATATGGGATTGTGTGTATGTTGTCTTGTTGAGGGATGATTTGAGGATGGAAAGAGGGGTATGTGAAAAAAAAACTGACGGCGAACTGTAAAAAGGGACGGAGTGGTGTGTTAAGGAATTAGACTCCATTGGTTCTATGAGGCAATAAAGTCTAATGGAGGCGAATGTAACGTAATCCTATTCCTTATACCTATTTTAGGTGACGCTCAATTTATACTACGAAACAAAAACAACAACAACAACAACAATAATAATAATAATAATAATAATAATAATAATAATAATAATAATAATAATTCGAGGAGAGAAAGCACCAGCCAGATCTTCGAAGGATTAGTGAAAAGAGGACTGGGACCTTGGATCGAGATACTGCCACTGCCACCTAGATGCCAATGAAGACCAATCATCGCTGCCAAGGAGAAAGCAATCGTAAGCGGCTTTTGCGATAATACAAATTATTTTGAACAGCTGTTCGAAAGAAGTGGACATTATTGGAAATCCGGGGAGACTTGTTGCCACTCATACCCCAGGGAACACTGCAAGTTGTTCTGAAAGCGAAATCTTTGCTGATGGCTTGTATGAGTACTGCTAGTGAGTAAATAAATAAATAATAAGATTAATAATGATAATATTAATATTATTAATAATATTATTAATATTATTATTAATAATATTATTATTAATCTTATTATTATTAATAATAATATTATTAATAATAATAATATTAATAATATTAATAATAATATGAATAATAATAATATTATTAATAATAATATTAATAATAATATTAATAATAATAATATTAATAATAATATTAATAAGAAGAAAATTAATAATAATAATAATAATAATATGAATAATAATAATATTAATAATAATAGTATTAATAATAATATTAATAATAATATTAATAATAATAATATCAATAATAATAATAATAAAAATAATAATAATAATAATAATAATAATAATAATAATAATAATTGGCGAAGGGGCTCTTGATAGAAAAATATACATGTACGTATCTGATATTTAAAATGAATTTTGTCGACATGTGCAACTTAGAAGTGGTGGCAAGTCAACAAGGTTAAGGATAAATTTGAAGTTTTTTAAGGACACTCGCTTCCATATATCTGCTATAACAGATTCGTAACAACTTCTATTTTTTTTTTACATATAACTTACATTTAATACAAGTGGCAGTCTTTACCAAGATACCGATATTCGTTTGCAAGATACGGTTTTTCGTCGATTTAGCCGGAAACTCTCAGGAAACATCTGTAGCTCGTGTCCTCTCAGTATACCTTCGCGTGCCAAGGTAAAGACATCCCCGACAGAGGTTGTAATGGCCATGAAGGAGGTTATAGACCAAATTAGGTTGCCCCTCTCAGGTTTAGGCGCTCCAGCGAAAAAAGGGTCAGTCGCTGAAGACGGGTTTCATAATGAAGGTAACCCAGCACTGACCGGGTCGCCAACCTCTGAAGTTATTCCAGATACTGAATGACACACACCAGGTATGAAGAGGACGCCTGGCTGCCATACCTCACCATAAGTAGGACGAGCGATACGTACATAAAGGGAAGATCTTCGGAATGAGTTTGGCGAAGGGGCTCTTGATAGAAAAACAGGTACTCCTTGTCTTCTTTCAGTCTGAATGCAGTGTCTCGAAGTCATGAAGCTGGAATCAACCAGGATCCCGATACCGCTGATCTCCTTAACATCTGCGAATAAGTTTCCGGAAATAAGTAGCGACTCCAGCGGATTGCCAACTGCAATGAAACCATATTTGCTGACGTTGAGGTCGAGATCACACATAGTTGACACTTCCACATACGCTCAAATGGCCATGATTAAAGAAGACTAATCTGCTTGCAATATGCTACACGCTTGACATCGTCAGCAAACTGCAACGAATTACCAGGAATCACATCCGGCATGTTGATTAATAGAAGGAAATTGATGGCCCAAGCACGGTACCTTTGTACAACTCTATTGCTAGCGCCTACCTCTGGAGACAGGCTAACGTTCATCTGCATTCGGTAATTACGGCACCCTAGAAACGCTCGAATGTGTTGATAATGAAGAATGATGGACTAGAGAAAGTGCTCGTTTTTATAACTCTTTAAGTTTTATGGTAGAATAATTAGAGGCTCTGTTTTTCGAACGATAAAATAGATAGAAAGATATGTATTGATTAACTAATTAAGAATACTGTCAACGAAACTTCATTTACGAAATAGAAATATATTAGGCTAAAATTCAGTCATTTACGACGAATCCAATCTACTGATTTTCGAACGTTAACAAATTCAGCAAAGCACCTGCTGTAAAAGAAATAGTATCAACTTCAAATCAAAGTAGTATTATGTTTCGAATGTTTAAGTATAAATGTTTCTCTTTTCAAAATTCATAAAAATAAAATAAATTTATTCTCTCTTTCAAAACTTTGATTTCCTTGAATTTTTAAAGAATATATATTTTTTTAGTTAGATATTTCAAACAGTTTCGATTCATTTCAATTTTTATATTCAATAAAAAATATTTCCATTCATCAGCGTCTCGATTTTTTTTTATTTGCAGAAATTTCCAACGTGATCCTCTCGAGTTTGAGGAAGTGTTGTCAGATTGGATGGTTGGCGGGTGTCGGACGTGGATCGACGAAGACATGGATGATTCCTTCAAGCGTTTGTAATTCTGTTGTCAATATGTTCCATCGTGGGAATAAAAAAAATATCAACATTTATCTGCAGAAATGATTGTCATCGATCGATACTTGTCAATAAGTGTGCGACATTCTGAGATGCATATACAACGTTTAATACGCAGCCGGACACTATATATCGAAGATATGAAAAGCTATCAAACGTTATCAACATATGAAAAGCTCAACAACACCAAGGGGAACAAAAAAAATAATATTAAACGAAAGATGAGGAATAACAGTTATATATAACTTAATTATATCATCAGAATAATAAGCAAACGTTTAGGGAAAATGTTAGAAGACACTCTTTAAGCTATGACATTTCGAGCAAAATGCATCTCATCAGAAGAGAACGGCCAGAATAATGCAAAATGCAATTATAGAAAGAAAAAATGGCTAAATAGCATTTTGAAATGAAATTATGATGAAGAAATAAGACTATATATAGTCCACTATATTCCATATTCCATGATGCTATTCATTTTATCGTTTATTTTGTTCGGCATGTTTAAATGTTCAATTCCTGTGAGCACCTGTTTCGTAGCGCAGAAACAATCATATAATTATTATGTTAATTTTTTTTATATTTTCCGCCTGGAACCACCGAAAGAATAAGAATCAAAATGCATTAACTCACAAAAGAAAGTATAAAGGATGTGGACATGGTAAGTAGTCATTATAAGTATGTACAGAATATAAGGGAGAATAGGAAGTGTTGTATACTTATTAATTTTATTTATTGCGAACTATTATCCTCATCTTTTTCTTAGTTGTTTCACGACATTTCGGCCAACGATTCCTCTGGACTTCGACGGATAGGAACTCTGAATCTCCTGACTGCATTCACTGCAAGTACTGCCGTCCGTAGTTGTTGGCGTCTTATCACGTTTTGTTCAAGTAAACCTCTGGCCGGCTTTGGGTAGGATTGAAACCGGTATCTTCAGACAACTGTCACCTGAAACCATAGAAATGCAACGTCTCTATCAACTGCGCCACGGGCCCCGAAGATGAGAATTGTCTGAAGATAACGGTTTCAATCTTACCCAAAGCCGACCAGGGGCTTACTTGTCCAAAACGTGGTGAGACGCCAACAACTACGGAAGACAGTAATTCCAGTGAATGCAGTCAGAAGATTCAGAGTTCCTATCCGCTGCGATTACCACCTGACGAAGGCCAGAGGAATAGTTGAACGAAAAGTCGTGAAAACAACTAAGAAATTATGAGGATAATAGTCCGCAATAAATAAAATTTATAAATAATACTTTCCAATTAAAATGTAGTGTACATGTAAGTAATATTCTAATATATATATATATATATATATATATATATATATATATATATATATATATATATATATATAGGCCGGTGTGAAATAATTGGGATAAATTAAAGATGAGCCAATAATCAAAAAAGAAAGAAAAAATCTGAAGAGAATAAGAAAGTGGAGAAAGAAAGAGAGAAGATAGAAAGAGTAAATAGGGTATACGAAATATATATATATATATATATATATATATATATATATATATATATATATATATATATATATACTAGCAGTTCAGCCCGGCTTCGCTCGGGCCTTATGTACTGTCCAGACCTGTTGGGATTCAAATCTCATTAAAAAGTTCGATCAACATACATCAAAAATTTCAAGTGTTTGGACCCAAAATTGGTGGAGGAGGTGGGTAGAATTTTCAAAGATCAAATCGTTAAACTCTTAATCCTTCACAGCGAAATGTCTGTCCGAAAACCGATTATAAAGTTTTTCACAATTCTCACTATCCCTTATGTCAAATCTTGCGTCTGTGGACGAAAAATTGACATTGAGTAATTTGAGAGAGAAAATACACAGACTGGTAGACAGACACTGAATATTTCACACACATATATATATATAAATTTATAAAATGTATATGGCGATTAAGCTACACTGAATATTCCGCGTTTCATCCACTCTAGGATTCTTCAAGTATATGCGCATAAGCCTGAATAATCCTAGAGTGGATGAAACGCGGAATAGTCAGTGTAGCCTAATCACCATATATATTTTATAAATTACTAATTAGCTCTACCTACGTATTGAGCACTTTTGAAGTAATACTTTAAGCTTACGCATAAATTTATACTTTCGTATATTAATTTTATGTGAGTAAATGAAGTAGTTTTATATATCTATATATATAAAAATGTAACTCTTGGTTCGTTCGCAATTAATTGTCTAAATAACCACTGGACGGATGGCTTCCACGTTTTGGTATAATATGTTTACTATATCCATGTGTGTTTTTATATATTTCTTTTTAATTATAACATTATACTTAATTTTTCTATGATAAATAGGTGGGTTTCTTTGTACAGATAGGCCAATTTTTTTATTTAGGGCCAATTATTTATTACCGCTTCCTGTCACGTGGCCAGTGTTTCTAATTTAGCGGTTTTCCTGCTAGATCTGGAGATTTCGTTTGCAATCTAGCGGGAAATTCTAGAAAAACTGGAGATATTTCGTATCCACACACCCGCAAGCGCTTGAAAATACTTTAAAACATAAAATAAATTCATTCATGTAAAAAAAAGTAGCAATTATTTATTGATTATTTGTTTTGTTTTTCACCTTTTCTTCGGCTAACCATTCTTAAATCTCGCTATAAAATCGATTTTTCCAAGTAAATTTTAGGTGGCGGGGCATTTCAACCTTCGAAGTTTAGTTTAAAATACGAAATTTAGAAGTATTAGTCGAAAATTGTAAAAAGCAAGAAACAACAGCAAAAAAAAAATTATATCAATACAGTAGAATTTAATTATCTACCAACCTAAATACTTTTAACATGCTAAAACAAAGTTTTTTTGTTTGTTTTATTTTTCTAATTTCAAAATATGTTGCACCATTATTGTGATGTTTAATTTGTAGTATATTTCAATTTAACTTTTATTATAAAGTTTTATTTTGAGTTTATGATTTGTTTCCTGCAAAAAAATACCCTCTCTGAAAAAACAGGTAAAGCTAACTGATAAAATATGTAAGCCTTCTGGGGAGCTAACTGCTTCAATATAATTCCAGGAACATATAGTGAGAAAACACGGAACATTTTATATATTGAATATACTATATTTATAATTTTTTTATGCAAGAAAGTTAAAATATCGAGTTTTTTTGGGGGGGGAATTAGCGATTTTTGAAAATTTCAGATGATAAAAGTTACAAATCTAGCGATTTTCTGGACATTTCTTTCTCCTGATCTCGCGGGTTTTTTTTTTAAATCTCAGTTGCCAAAACTGCATCACTAAAAATTCTACAGGCTTAATGTAAACAGAATGCGTTTACAATATCGGTAAATTTTCAATGGGTTTAATCACATGATTATTGATAATGTAACCACGTGATTGAAATTTAATTTAAATTAACTACACATAGACGCTTTTATATCAAATATTCATCGAAAAATGGTAGGTACAGATAAAATGAATGCCGACGTTCAAAGTGTATAAACATTTTTACCCTCCCTTTACTTAAAAATTTACCAAAAATCAGGAAAGTAACCAATTTTAATGAAAATTTCAGTATTTATCAAATAATGATCGCAGAATATAATGAACTAATTATTTTTACTTAACTCTTAGTGAAAATGTTTTATTTTGTTTAAACAAAAAATACCTTTACTAAAGTTATGGTTTTCAGTAGTAAATAAAAAACGCAAAAATTTATTTTTGCTTTTTTAAAGCATCGTAATTTGTAACAATAAATCATAATTTTTACAGTAACATTACGAAAAAAGCCCCTAAAGTCCGTATTAATGAATTCGATATAACTCGAAGAAAAATGAATTCTCGCATACTATTCAGGAAATTAAAGATTCAATTAGATTCCTATTTCAGTCACCTAAATTATTTAGGGTGAAATGAGTTTAGGAATTTATAGCCAAACCTAAATATTTTTTTTTTTGCTTAAAAAAATAGCATTAATAGAGTAAGTTAGGTAAAATTTTCATAGAATGCTCTGCTTCACGGTTGTTACGGAAATTTTAATTTCGTTCCCTTTTAAATTCGGTACATTTTTACATTACGTCCAACTCATCGTTCACATTCGACACATCAACTTTTATAGCTTTTCGGGTATGCTGGCAAGGTTAGGGGTGTCTATTCCGAAAGCCGTTCTTCACATGAGTAGATTGGTAGGTATGTCAGAAATAAGTATTTTTATGATATAACACAATCATTAGAATATTAATATGACACATCCAGAAAGTATTTTTATGATATAATACAATCATTAGAATATTAATATGACATATCCAGAAAATATTTGTATGATATAGCACAATCATTAGAATATTAATATGACACATCCAGAAAGTATTTTTATTATATAGCACAATCATTAGAATATGATCTTCTTAATTTATTTGAAAAGAGAACGTTTCTGGTGGAAATTTCGAAGAATGGTAATTAATGAAATTCCAAGAATTTGTGAGTTACAATTCCGTTAGGATTTGGTTCCTTGGTTGTATTAGAATTCAATGAAAATAAGTCAGCATGATTAAACCGAAAAGAGGAAATATCATTAGGATAAATACATATACGATGGATGAAGTTTTATAAATTTAACCCCTCATAAAGAAATACTATTAAAAGGAATCAGTATCATTATAATTATTTCAAATATTAT
>NC_136512.1:75715733-75910733 GCF_053919585.1 Euprymna scolopes | reverse complement strand
GATAAGTACAAAAATTTTCGATTTTATTTAATGGAATATATACTAATTAAGTATCAAAAATAATTATAGAAATAATTATACCAACATCTTTACAAACTCAGTTCTTATTGTTGAGCATTCTAAGTTGAAGTTAGTGTCGGTCACATAAGGTCATAAGACCACTTTCGCCGTGGTGACATTTTTATAAATATCAACTTTAACAATATTTCTCGAGGTTAACATTGACCGTGTGGTTTGTTCCTTATTAAAGAAACAAAGGCGGCTCCATGGTCGCGTTCGAATCTCCCAGCGTGTTGTAATCGTCACCTCCTGCAATGACGTTTCCGAATGGAGAAAACACTCGTTTCTGCAGGTACTAAAAATAATTATAGTAACAGTCACACACACACACACACATATAAAATATATTATATTATATTATATCTACATTGCAAAATTATTGCCTCGTATCTTTATTCTCTCCGAATAAATCAAAGGAAATTTATTGATATAAAATCTTAATTTCGCTCTTGCAGATATTGATGGTGAAGACTCTAAAAGCAACCTCTGGCATAAACGTGTGTCAGAGTCAGAGATGTTTCAGTTAATTCGTTGTCAAATGTTGTGATTATATATATATATATATATATATATATATATATATATATATATATATATTGGCAGCAAGTCATTATACAGACATGTCTGATTGAGCACAACAAAGTTATTCTTTTTTTCCGATCTAAAAATATAAAAATAAAAAATACAAATAACAAATAAAATAAAATAAAAATAATTCGCCCCCAACCACCTCTGCACCCAATCTTTATAGTCAATCAACAAAATTGTAAATACACCAAGCCTCAAAGGAAAATAAAAACTAAACAACAACAATCGTTCCTGATGATAATCGGATGCATTTTTAAAAAAACGCTTGAGAAAAATATGTCCGAACAAGTTTGAGCGCCATTTTCTATAAGATGCTTGCTAAAATTAAAAGGACCGCCAGATAATCGAAAAGATATCCAGAAAGTTCGATCAGACTTCCTGCTTGTTGACTGTCATGGCTCTTGTGACCTGTTTTGCTGTGGAAATATATAATCTCTTACATGCTGAAAATTATATATATATATATATATATATATATAAAGGAGATTAGAACAATAGTCTAAAGAGCAGAGTGTATTTTAATGTAATAGTGAAATTACTAGTTTGATTAAAATACAGAAAAGAAAAAGTGATCGTTGTAATTTAGATATATAATAAGCTCGATAGGTAAATATCCTAGAGCTAATTTAATATTTAGTAATGTGATTAATAATTTAAAAATCATATTATAATTAAATTAAAAATCCGTTTCATAAGAAGGAGCAACAACAAAATCAATTATTTGTACGATCATTTCGGAAAACAGTGTTTTTATTGTGGTAGACATCAAGTTACGGACAATAATTATTACATATATTTTTTTAGTAAACAAGGTTTCCTCGTCAGCAAATATTGTGAAGGGTTTTTATTAGATGTAAAAGACACTATAAATAAACCTAGCATTAAAGTAAGGCAGATGCATCTGGTAAAAATTAAAATAAAGGTATGGATTTAAACTTGATAAGAAAATTAATATGGGTTAAAGATAGAAATAAATAGAGTAAAATATAAATTTGGTTTAAGTACTACATTATACATACATACACAAATATAAACATGCATATATATGAAAAATAGACACATATATACATATACAAAAGGCGAAAAATTAAAAGTTAAATATTTGTACCTATATTTTTATGTATATTTCTGTATATCTATGTATATGTATATATGTGTCTATTTTTCATTGTAAATAGGAATGTGATTTTATCTTTAGTAAAGGTTATTGATTACCCGACAAGGGTATTGAGACCACCTTCCTTCGAAGAGTGTCAAATGGTATTAGTTCATGTAAATACACACACACACACACACATGGGAGGGCAGAGTCAGTGTATTAGAAATACATATATATATATATATATATATATATATATATATATATATATATATATATCTATATATATATTAAACTAATGAATTTTCCGAACTCAATATTTTTCAATTTTCAAACTTTAAAAATCAATAAAAATGTTTCTATTTATTCTATTTTTACGATATTTTCAGGGTCAATCTTAATTTTATGCTCTTTCCAATGAACCGAATATAATATTTTAGACAAACGTTTTTTTTATTCACGCCCCTCCCTATTTTGAAATGTCTATTAAAAAATAAAAAAATAATTTACTCACCAAAGTTTTATATATCACAAATTGAAGATAAAAGATCAATAAATAATATATTCAAATTTAAAACAAAAAAATAAGTGTTTTTTTAGAAATTTTCCTGTAAAGTCTTAAGTTTAAAACCTTTTTTTAAAACACGTTGTTGTTGTTTTTTTTTGTTTTTTTTTTAATCGAAACCTTGGTCCTTGCTCCTTTAATTGGAAAAAAATATCACATTTTTCGAGTAGTTAAAAGCTTGGAAAGACAGGGGGTCGAATTATTCAATATTTTTCACAAAGTTTCTGACACACTTAGCGACGAGGAATCCGAGGAATGGAGAAGGATGGTAGATTGGTAGATGAAGCACACACAGAAATCCAGCGACTGACTCGACATCTGCTCGTCAAAAGAAAAACTAAATTAAACTTACATTCTACGCTTTTTAATCGACAGTTACCGTTGACATCTAACCTCACTCTCTTTTAACAGTCGACTTCTAGGCTTTTGTACGCTTAATTTTAATTCACGCAATTATGTAAAAATAATTTCATCGGATCAAATATTAGTTGTTTTGATGAGACAGGGACGCGTTCGAAATGAATATTTTTTTTTTGTTTAGGGCATAAGTGAACCGTAACTTTTGCATTTAAAACTTTATTTAAAGCCATTAATTACCGATAATTTTATAGAATCAAAGTAGATTATCTACATTGAAATGTTGACTACAATTTAATCTGGATGAATTCACATTATTGAAGCATATACATATTGCTTCCTGTAAACGACGGCGGAGGTGGGGGCTTACAAGACAGGAATTAATCGATCTGATAAAACATGGGCGATCACAGCGTTTTTCATCACAATATAAGTAATTAGAGTTGGACATTTGTGCGTCCTCATTTTGTGCGTCCTCATTCAATTTCTAACTACGTCGTGTCTCTCTATTAGTATATATATATATATATATATATATATATATATATATATATGAGCAAACAGTTAATAAAATATGTTAAAAACACTTTGAAATGAGTTAAAAACATAAAATGTGAAAAGGAAACACTAGATAAATGGATAGTCCTTAATCCGCGGAGTTTCGAAGAAATACTCTCCTTCTAATCAGAGGGTAGACATTAGCAAAATGCGGGATCAGATTTTGCATGCAGAAGTATTTGATGAAACAACAAGTAAGTCAAAGATCTTACTTCAAAAAAAAATAAGTTAAACAGAGGGAATATGGTAAAGAAAAAGGTGATTGCACATGAATGGATAGTCTGGCGGAAGATAAAAATCCAGTCACGGTAAAATCCAAATGTAAAACTTCAAGAAAGTTAAAAGAATTTGCATTTGTACAAGTAAAATCCAAAGACATCCCGTAATTGGGAGAAGATGGTCCATAATAATCCAAAGGCAGAAATCCATGGAATAATCCACAAACATGTGTATATATATATATATATATATATATATATATATATATATATATATATAAGTGAACTAAAATAAGTCTGTCAATTTTAAGTCTACAGACTCGAAATTTGATATGCAGGTCACTGAGATTTGGGAAAATCTATGTGATTGGTTTTTGGCTATAAATTTTGCGATTAAGGGGTCAAAGTTAAAGGATTTGACCTTCCGGAACTCTACAAAACTCCTCCAACAATTTGGGGCCTAAACACTTGAAATTTTAGATATAGGTTCCTTGGACATGGATCGAACTTAATAATATGATTTGAACCCAAATCAATAAATTTTAAGGGATCATTATAGGGGTGAAAGTTAAAAAAAAGTTATCGCTTTTTTTTTTTTTGCTCAACATACACCTCACAATAACCGGGCAACGCCGGCACCCATGCTAGTACATATATATTTTTGTTAATCTATAAAAGTGAACGTGTCTGTGTGTCTGTTTGCGTTCATTTCCCTACGCAATAACTCTGTCAATTTTCAGTTTACAGGCTAGAAATTTAGTATACAGGGTACTGAAATTTGGGAAAATTTTTGTAATCCGTGTTCGACTAGAAATTTGCCTGTTACAGGGTCAAAGTTCAACGATATGACCATTGAGAACTCTACCGAACTCCTCCGACAATGTTTGGTCTAAAAACATGAAATTTTAGATATAGGTCCTTGGGCATGGATCAAACTTAATAACTTAATTTGAGCCCAAAACAATACATGTTAAGGGGGTATAATAGGAATCAAAGTTAAAAAATTGTCCGCTTTTTTTATGCTCTATATACGTATCCAAACAACCGGACAACGCTGGGCTTAAATGCTAGTATAATAATAAATACGAAATCTACATTAATTAAAATATCATATTTAAGCGTATTTTACAACCGAGCAACGCCGGGAGGCCTGCTAGTATATCTATAAAAGTGAACGTGTCTGTGTGTCTGTGTGTCTGTGTACATTTTCCTACGCAATAACTCTTTCAATTTTAATTCTACAGACTCGAAGTTTGATATACACGGTACTGAGATTTGGTAAAATCTTTGTAGTCCGTTTTCTGTCGGAAATTTTGCTGTTAAGGTGTCAATGTTCCACGACTTTACATTTGGGAACTCTACCAAACCCCAAACAAACACATTTTGGCTATAAACAATTGAAATTTTAGATATAGGTTCCTCGGACATAGATCTAACTTAATAACTTGATTTGAGCCCAAAACAATAAATGTTAAGACGTCAGAATAGGGATCAAACTTAAAATATTACCTCTGTGGTCTCTACCTAATTACTCAGACAATTTCTGGTCTAAACATTTGAAATGTTACACAAACTGTATTAAGAGGGAGGGCAAGCTTTTTAATCGGTTTGAGTAAAAATTTGAGCCATCAATATATAAATATATGTATGTATGTTTGCATGTCTGCCTAAAAATTTCGACAGAGGCGACGGATGTTCAAAAGATCAGTATCGCTTTAAGTTCGATCCTTCAGACGAAAAATACCGAAAAAGTTGGCTAAAAACATTCATTTCTTCACCCACAACTAGGCACTTTTCTACAGGGAGGGGTCGCTTTATTCGAAAGTCATCCCCCCTTTTCGATTGTCTAGCCTTAATTAAAACCTACGTCACTCTCGGTTTGATGGAGCTGGTAACAGTAAAGACGTCACGTTTTCCCCGTTCTTTTCCTGCTTCACGGTACGGGTTCGAGCCTGCCTTCCTACAACCTCATTTTATTTTTTTTGTCCAACATACACCTCCAAACACCCGGGCAACGCCGGGCTGAAATGCTAGTATATATATATATATATATATATATATATATATATATATATATATACTAGCATTTTTATATATATATATATATATATATATATATATATATATATATATATATATATATATATATATAACGGGAATAAAACAGAGGGAAGGACAGTGAGGGTGAAGGAGACATTGCACCTGTGAAAATAATGACATTGTATATATATTTTATGTTTGATTAGTGATTATTTTGTCTAGACTCCATGTGTTACAAGAAAATATATATTGAATTCCGCCCCCAGATATTCACGAATATGAATTAGAGAAGACCATTCAAGCAGAACACTATACTTTTTTTTTCTTGATCTTGATTCTGTTGAAAATCTCCTAAATATATATATGAATATATATATATATATATATATATATATATATATATATATATATATATATAACTGAACGTGTTTGTGTGTCTGTGTGTTTGTGTACATTTCCCTACGCAATAACTCTGTCAATTTTTACTTTATAGACTCGAAATTTGATATGCAGGGTACTGAGATTTGGAAAAAATCTATGTGATCTGTTTTCGGCCAGAAATTTGGCTGTTAAGGGGTCAAAGTTCAACAGTTTGACCTTTGAGAATTCTACCAAACTACACCGACAATTTTGGGTCTAAAAACATGAAATTTTTGATATAAGATCCTTGGATATGGATGCAAGTTTATAACTTGATTTGAGCCTTAAACAATTAAAGTTAACGGGTCATAATAGAGGTCAAAGTCTAAAAAATTGGCCGGGATTTTTTGTTTGTTTTTTTTTTGTTTTTGTTTTTTTTTGCTCAGCATACACCTTCAAACACCCGAACAACGCCGGGCACACATGCTAGTCTATCTATAAAAGTTAACGTGTCTGTGTATCTGTGTGGCTGTGTGTGTGTCTGTCTGTGTACATTTCCCTACGGAATAACTGTCAATTTTCAGTCTAAAGACTCAAAATTTTATACACAGGGTTCTGAGATTTGGGAAAATCTATGTAATTGGTTTTCGGCCAGAAATTCTGCTGTTAAGGGGTCAAAGATCAACGATTTGACATTTGAGAACTCTATTAAACTCCTCCGACAATTTTGGGTTTAAACACTTGAAATTTTAGATATAGGTTCCTTGGACATGGATCTACTTTAATAACTTAATTTAAGCCTCAAAAAATAATTGTTAAGGGGTCATAATAGAGGTCAAATTAAAATAATTGACTGCAGTTTTTTTCTTTGCTCAGCAAACGCCGGGCTGAAATGCTAGTACATCCGGCTTACGAAATATAATATATTAAAGATATGATGAAAATTATGCTTGCTTAGTCTTGAAGGATTAATTATTCAGAAAATTAGGTCAAAATATGTTACAGGTGGAGAAAATGCCAAATGGCTTTGATTCTGATTGTAAAGAATCGTGTGGCAGGAGATTTTAATTAATGTTTTCTAACAAATTTTGTCTAACGGAGTTCATCCTGAATGACAATGTATTCCTTATAAATTTACATTTTTTTTTTTTTACTAATTTTCCTCCATTTCAGTATTTTACTTTCTGTTATATGAGCTTAATTAGAAAATTATAATAATAAATATTCAACGCTTTGTTTTCTTCGACTAAATTAAAGCCTATTATTTTGTGCAACCTTCTTTAACATATTTTGGTCCCCCGGTGTATCGGACAGAGACCTATGTTTTCAGTGGCGCCCGTGCTTCCGTGCGCCCGTTAGTATGGGCTATTTCCAGATAACCCTCCATTAGTTTTTCCAGAAATTGTGTCACAAATTTTCTTTTATTAAGCAGATGTGCACAGTAAAAAAAATGTTCTTTTACAAAAATTCCTGTTGCGCCCCCAGGGACTCAAAAGAAGTAAAAAATGCTCCAAAATGGCCTAAAATGACACATTTTGCCCCCGTGACATTTTATTTATCCATCAGATTTTTTTAAAACTTAACCAACATGTGGAGCCCATTGTTTTCAATATAAATCCAGTATGAGTAACACTGGCAAATATCTGGTTCGCGTCATCTGGGACTTTTAGTGCTAAAAACGCCTCTTTTTGTGGATCTTTTTTTCATATTTCTCAAGAAAAACTTGATATATCTGATTATATAGTGTTTTTTCACGGTGGTCAACTCAAATATGCATGTGCTAAGGCCTGAAACTGCACTGTTATCCATTTATATAGGGATTCGGCGTCCCCAGGGGCTCAAAAGAGGTCAAAAATGCCCCAGAATGGTAAAAAATGACACTTTTTGCCTCATAGCGTTTGATTCATTAATTAGATTTTCCTGAAACTTGGCCAAAATGTGGAAGCCAGTGTTCTTAATATAGATCCAGTATGGGTGATCCTGGCAAAATTCTCGTTCGCTTTGCTCTGGGATTTCAGCGCTAAAAAAACATGCCTTTTTGGAGCTCTTTTTTCATATTACTCAAGAACTTAATATGTATGTCTATATAGTTGTTTCCATGATGCTGAATTAAAATATAGATGTCTTAATGCGTGAAACTGCATCGTTTGTCCATTTATACTGTGATGCTTCGTTCCCAGGAGCTCAAAAGGGGTCACAAATGCCCTAAAATTGCAAAAAATTACACTTTTTACCCCATAACGTTTGCCCCTCCCAATTAGATTTTACTGAAACTTAGCGAAAATGTAAAAGCAAGATTGGCCCTTTCCATATCTCACATTCATCATTTCTTCACTATTTTTTGTGGCATCATCTCACATGCAGAACAAAAAGGGCGCCACGCACGCGCGTATTGTATTCTTAAAAATTGTTCTTCTTTACTGAGGACAATATATAGCTAGGGTATAACGATAAAATTGTCGCCTAGAAATAGGAATTACTTCCTCAGACAAAAAAAGAATCGATTTTTTTGGTCTGATGAAATGTAATCCTTGAATCTGAATTTCATTAAAACATGTATGCGCATATGTAATCAACTATGTTTTATAATAAACAAACTATACACATAGATGTGTATGTATCTCTCTCTCTCTTTCTCTCTCTCTCTCTCTATATATATATATATATAGAGAGAGAGAGAGAGAGGGAGAAAAGGATATATATATATATATAGAGAGAGAGAGAGAAAGATATATATATATACATATAATATATATATATATATAGAGAGAGAGAGAGGGAGAGCAGCAATATATATATATATATATATATATAGAGAGAGAGAGAGAGAGAGAGAGAGAGAGATTTAAGTCAAAATTTCAATGGATCAAATTCACCCCCCCCCGTTCTCTTTATGTATGTAAAAAATAAGCGCGCATTAAAACGTTTTACACATTTCTTCACTTTAAAAATGTCATATGACTCTGAAACGAACGTGCTACTGTTAATTTAAACATTGCTTAACAATTTCATCAATAACTCAGAAATTGTGAAGGTAAATTTTGTTCACATTATATTAAATTTTCTGCATGTCACTGCTCGACATTCAACAGGCTCCATTTCACACCTGACTCAGTTCAAACACTTGTAAAACAGAAACCGCAATTAGTTCAGAGCTGTAATTTGCTACATTGCTCGTAGAGATATAAGCTATCGCACAAGCAAAATTTTAGCTAGATCAGACAAATGGAAGTGGGTCAGGGCATTACTTATTGCATGCCCCTCGTATTAAATTTTTTGCGTGTTGGTTAATATATCCATATATATATGCAGCAAGTAATTTCAAAATCCATGCAGTTAAAAAAAGATAAAAGTCAGTGCAGTATTTTGGGACTTTAATAATTAATGGTTGTGGTTTTGGATCTATTCGCGAGTATAGCGCTATTATTTACGCTAGGGGCGGTATAATTGTGGGATTAAATACTCGGCGTACATTTTTATAAACTTCATGTACAACAAGCTCAGAGATGCTTCATTTTGGTGGCTATTCCCACTGTTTTGTTTGTTTGTGTTTCTGCATTTTCGGTGACACAATCACTAGTAGATTACCCTAACGGGTCAATAGTGTCCCCCCCCACTCATTTGTGATATTTTTTTAAACAGAACCCTATTTCCTGCGTAACAGCCGAGCTATAATATCTATCCCTATGTGTAACACACAATTGTTCAAAAAATAGGCTGAGAGCTGCTATACCATGGCCAAACGTGCTGGTTGTCACCGACAGCTATCATACACTTTCGCTTATTTGAATGCATATAACTGTCTGTCTTTTTGGAGAAATAAATCAGCCTAGAATTGACCAGGTTTAACATTTCACGTATCTAATAAGAACCCTACTATAAACGGGATTATGCCTTCTTAGGTTCTAAAAAATGTTAACCCTTTCCAAGAACAGGGGAAATTATGTGTTGGCGGAACAATACTTTTATATATATTTGTAATGAAAGAGTGGTGTTTATTTTAGATGCATACTATATAGATAGAAGGTGAAATAATACAATTTATTGATATAGATATTAGATGGACATATACATGGAGTAATCAGTTACCACTCTATATAAAGATTGTGTTTTCCGTCTGCAGTAAAATCGTCCGACATTTTCTTGTGACGTTCAATGGTATTGAAGCCTAGTAATAGCGCCACTAAGTTAATTTATTAATTCAATAGCACGTGCTTCTTTTTGATCGGGTAATTGCTATTCGGATATTATGGCGCTTATCATCGAGTGTAATACTGCGAAATGAACACCATGGCGGAAGGCTAATAAAGTCATTACTTCACACGTCATAAAATCACACGTCTAGACAGACAATAAAAAGAAGAGTATATAGTATTAGACTTTAAATCATATTTTAATGTCTATAAATATATATTGTTAGATATGTGCACATATATGCACACACACACACACACACACACACACACACACACACACACACACACACACACACACACACATATATATATATATATATATATATATATATATATATATATATCAGGATCTGGAAAAAAAATTCGGAATCATCCCACCTCTAATATATATATATATATATATATATATATATATATATATATATATATATATATATATATATATATATAACGCTGAATTTAAATCATATTTTAATGTCTATAAATATATATTGTTAGATATGTGCTCATATATGCACACACACACACACACACACACACACACACACACACACACACACATATATATATAAATATATATCAGAATCTGGAAAAAAATTTCGGAATCATCCCACCACTAATATATATATATATATATATATATATATATATATATATATATATATGTATGTATATATATATACATATATATATGTATATGTATATATATAATATAAAGCTGAATTTTAATGTCTATAAATATATATTGTTAGATATGTGCACATATATGCACACACACACATACACACACACACACACACACACATATATATATATATATATATATGTATATATATATATATATATATATATATATATATACATATATTTATATCGGAATCTGGAAAAAAATTTTCGGAATCATCCCACCACTAATATATATATATATATATATATATATATATATATAATACAAACCTGAATTTATTTTGTGTGTGTGTCTGTGTGTAGGGGGGTCACGACTAGGCTCCTATATGGTTGACTATTTTAACAAAAACTGATTACATATAATGATAGAAGATTATCGAGGATCAGGAATGTGTATGTTTGATCTGGCAGAACGGTGGTTCATAAAATGTGTGGGTTCTGCGTTCGCGCCTGGCCCCCAAAATATGGAAATAAAAATTAAAAAAAAACGTTTACAAGGGTTTTTTTTATATAGATGTACATAAGAATACTTTGATAAGTATTTTTCAACTTTAATATGAATGGTATAATAAAATTGTGAGGTCTGCGTTCGCGCCTGTACTCCATGGAAATATGGCACAAAATTTAACAAAGACTTTTCATATCTATTTGCGTAAGTATACTTTGATAATTATGTTTCAGTTTGAAGAAATATTGTATAATAAAATTATTGGGTGTTCGTTCGCGCCTGACCTCCATAGGATGTAAATATGTCACAAAGTTTAACAAGGTTTTTTGAAAGGGGTGAGGGTCCACAATAACACCTTAACTTTAATCTTCATTCACGTTAGCTTTTATTTATTTGTTTGAGTTGAATCATATTGTGCCGAATAAAGCCAAAAAAAAGTCGGAACTTTAGACAATTTTCGACACAAATTGTGTATAACTCTGTTTTTTCCTTCTCAACTTGCACGTGGCACTCTTTCGAAAATAGAAAAATAGATAAATAATAAAAAAATAAGAACGTTACTTGTTATCGTGTTAAAAGAAGGAAAAATCCTGTTCACGTGATTACGTGTTTTTTATAAACATTTACATAACCTTTTTTATTTATATATCTGTTTAAGCTTTTTTGTCAGTGTACTAGAAGGAATTTATTTGATTACAACCCTTTCTGCGTGTTCTTTACATTACAATAGAACAACCCTGAATCCGACGGCGCAATACTACACCGTTCAATACTGTAAAACAAACGAAGCTGCTCTGCTTGAAAAGGGCGCCATTATCTTCTTATTCATATGTATATCTATTCTTTGGTTTAAAAAACTAAAGTAATTACGTGTTTACTTTTTTAATATCCCATTTTGCTCTTTCGGATTATTTTATTAAAATAAGTAAAGCTTCATTATTTTTCAAAACTGTTTTTGTTTCTTTGTTTTTCGATATTTTGTCGATATTATTTAGTAAATGTGTTTGGCAGAAAAACTAACAAACGACTACCCGACTATTTTAAATTTATACATAACGAGGATTCAGATATGTGGCAAGTATTTTAATCAGTTTTGAGGCGAAAATTTGGCTGCCAAAGTGTCCAAGTGAAAGAGTTAACCTTTGCAGATTCTACCAAATTCCTTCGCCAATTTTTGGTCTAAAGACTTGAAAATTTAGATGCTGATAACTTGGACATGGGTAAAACATTTTTTTTTTTTTTTGAGCCGAAAAAATAAATGTTAACGGGTCAAAATTGGAGTCAAAATAAAAAAAATGACCTTTGCCGTCTCTACGAAATTACTCAGACAACTTTTGGTCTAAGCATTTTGAAATCTTACGTAAAGTGTATTCACAGATATAACAAGTTATGAACAGTAGATAGGGCTCGGACAAAGCCGGGTGGATCTGCTAGTATCTAAGAAAGATTCAATTTTATCCAAATTTTCGTAAAACTACTTTAACTATGAATCTATTTCTACTCGATACTTTTTTCGCAATTTTAGATATATTACTATTTTCGACATCACTATTAACATTGCTTTTGCTTATAACGACTCATTAAAAAATCAATTTGTCGAAACTATCTTTACAAGTACCTGGCTGACACACCCAAATACAAACTTTGAGATTTATACATATATGCTAGCAAATGCACGCTTTATTAGGCTGCATATTTTATCCATCTTGAAAGAATGAAAATAGATTATACTACGACGAACAAACATATACAGTACTTCTATCCCCAACAACGGGGGAGGAAACACCTAGGTAGATTATATTACAACAGTACGGATACAAAGTTGAATGATAGCTTTTTGCACTAAACAAGCTCTACAGCTTATATAAAAACTTTACTGAAAAACTCAATTCAAGTAACTTGATTATATAGCAGGAGTTACATCCATCCAATTAAATCGCCTCCTACCTAAATCACCGCCTCGATACGGGTTTAGAATAGAGAGGATGTCTTTTCTACAAGCGCCAGCGGGTGCTCAGCGAATACTCGGTGGGTGGCGGTAACCAGGCTTACTTAGGTGTTGTGGAAGGTCATGTTAGTAATGTTCTCGACGTATAACCAAACATTGCTTGTTATATTAAACTACGGGTTTTTTTTACTGAGCTAATGAGTATTTGTGTACATTATTAGCAGAAAACAGGCGATCTCTATTTGTTTATCGAGGGAACTTTGTCTGTCTGTGTGTCCGTGTGTGAGGAGGTAAGTTCGTTCCGTATGGACTACGAAATGGCGACGCTGATATTTTGTTTAAATTTAATCAAAACTTTGTTTATGTGTTTCACGGTGTTCTTAAATATATGTAGTACCAGAATGCTTTACATTAATCGTGCATTCGACAAGTTTCATCATCGAACAAGCAGAAACACCCGGTGCATAAAGTCAATAGTAAGTTATTTCATGAGACATGGGCCGTTTTCAATTCATGTTTTACATTAGAGCATCAATTGGACCATGATGCTTTACTTTTGCTTTAAAACTTTAATTCAACCAATTGTATATGAATTATTTTATAAAATCAACAACGGAGTCTCTACAGTGCAATTTTGAGTACTGTATATTGTGAATAAAGTAATTACAGAATGGTATGTGAAGTTTATTCCCGATGTACAGCAGTTGGTTCGCGACTAAAGCAGGTAAATAATGGATTTGAATGAAAAATGCTTGATTTAACCGACTTCGATGTCAATAAAAGTATTGGCTGTTTTGTAATATCCATTAATTCTCTTTCAGTCACAGGCGATGTGGGGTCTACCTGTTAGTTTACACTGAGTCTAGTGTCCGAGTGAAACGCTGAATTCAGATGAGAACAAAAATTAAATAGTCACACAAGTTCAAATTCAAATGTTGAGATCGGATATTAAATATAAGAATACGAGAAAACGAATTTTGCTAAAGATATTTAAAAAAGAAAAAAAAAACTAAAACGCAACTAGTCTTCGTGTTGTTGTTGTTATTATTATTATTATTATTATTATTATTATTGTTGTTGTTGTTTTCATTCTAGGTTAATAGTTCGAAGAAAGGAATACTGCTGCCATATCTGGGCAGGCGCTGCTAAAAACAGCCTATCCTGCCTTGTCAGAGTACAAAATAGACTTCGTGGCTTAGTAGGGGAAGCCCTTTTCTCTTTCCTGCAACCTCTCTCCCACAGAAGAGACGTTGCGAGTCTGTCTTTGTTTTATCGTTATTTCCATGGCAGGTGCTCGTCCGAACTCCAATCTCTGGTCCCCCTCTCGCCAATCTTTTACAAAAAACACCCGTCTAGCTGAATCCACTGTCAAAAACTTTCCCCACTCTTTATCTATGCCTAAATCAAAACGTAGATTCCATGAACAAAGCTTCTTTCTTAGAACTGCACGCCTGTGGAACTCTGTTCCGTCTGCCTGCTTCCCTCCTGACTACTCTTCAAGTCCAACGTAAACAAATTCCTAATGAATCGCCCCTTAAGTAGACACTCCAAAATATCCACACTAACGTAATGTACTTACAATAACTCTTATCTATGAATGGCTTCCGGGCCTTGATAAGTGGTGACCACCTTGTAAAAAAAAGGAATCAAAATAATATAATCTATAAATTCTTTGCTGAAAATCCATTATATCAAATCGGTACAGATCTGAAACGTACATCTGTACGGATCTGAAATAAGTAATTTTTTGTCAGCTAATACACTAATCACACATTTAGAAATCTATTGTCTATGGTTAATTGAAAATGACAAAAAAAATCTTAACTTTCAACACTACACGTTCTTTTTAAAGATAGACATGTCAACGTCCTAGGTAACGCAGGCCGGAACGTTGAAGTAATAACAACCAAAATTAGAACAATAGTTCGAACAAGCCACATACTATATACAAATTATCATATAACCCATTCAACAACGACATTCTTTTAATTATCCCTGAAATTTGAACGTTTTGCATATTTTTCAATGCTGTAATCTTGAACCTGTCTTACTATAAACTAAAGAACAAAACGTTAAATGTGTCGCCCTAAGAAAACAACACTGCAGATTTCTTTTAAAACTTTTATTGAAGAACTCCATTAAGGTAACGATTATGTAATAGAGCTAACATCTTATCAATATAGCCGCCTTCGGCCTGGATTACCGCTTCGATACGGGTCCGGAACTGAGGCATGTCTTTTCAACAGGTGCCGGCGGGAGCTCGGCGAATAGTCGGCGGGTAACAGCGATCAGGCTGGTTTTGGTGTTGTCGAGGTCTTTTTGGTGATGTTCTCGACGTATGCTCAAACGAAGTAGTCACTCTGGTTCAGCTTGGAGGAAGAAGGGGGCAGTGAGGGTCGGGTATAAAGTTTTAGCACTCCTTCTAAAGCAAATCTTCCATCTCATTGAACTTGTGGGCCGGTGCCGAGTCTTGCTGCAACACCCACGATTTTCTAGTTGCTACCTGATTGCAACAGGGGATATCCACAGTCTTTAGCCAATCCAGGTGCACTTTCGTATTGATTTAAAAGCCGGTTTCGAAAATGTGAGATGAAATGGTATGACCCTCACTTTAAACCATACCAAAGACCATAACCCCGGCCGGAAGTGTCGTTAAGCTTTGCTCTCAAGCGTTGAACCATCAGAATGTTGAGGGTGCTGACAATCATCGCGTTGTCATAAATCTAGATTAAAATACTTTTATGTTTATTTCATAAACTTGTCATGATTTTGATTTTTTCATTGATCAAATAGTTGTCTATATTTAAACGTCAGATTAGAAAATCGATAGCATTGTGTTCCCATTAGATTTGCATTTATCCTTCCTCCTCTTCGATCTCCATCATATCGTATGAATTCGAAGAATATATTGCTGGCATTGGTTTCACTGATATAATTCTAAGCGGAATTCTTTCTAGAACGCCAAAAGTTTTTCTTTGCTACTCAACTACGCAGCGGCATAGGATTTATCCGATAATGCTGCAAACGTTGACGTAAAGATCAACAAAACATGCAGAATGATTACCGGCACCCTGAAGTCGACCAACGTGCCATCCGTCTAGAAAATGTCCGGAATCGCTCCTCAACAGATTCGTCGAGGGGAGATAGCGAAGACAGAGCAGTACAAGCAGTGCAGCGGAAATCGCCTTCCTATTTTTGGACAGCAAGAAGTGTTGCAGTATCCCGCTTTTTTTTTCTATTATCACAGGTTGCGGACGAAAAACATCAGTGTTCTTTGACCAATGATGATTGAAGACGTCAATCAAACATAAGTAGGCTCTTACGACACTGAAAGAAGACATCCCATCAAAGACTAGAGTCTCCAGAATAACACGCAACCGAGCACGAATAAAGGTTGGCAAAATACTGGACAACCTACACAAGTGGACTATGTACAGGACACTCGGTGTCCCTGCGGCACCGACATGCAAACTCTGCGACAAATCCTCACAGACTTTGGCATAAACGAAGCATGCTTCGACGCTGACTTAAGCGATGCTTCGAACACTGCCTGTCGTTGTGCCTCGAAGTGGAGAAAAACACTATGATCATTGTGTTTCTGCTTTGTTGAACAGTTATGCAGAGATAATGACGATGACATCCAGGATTAGATTTGCTCTGGATTAAATTTAGATGGCATACAGATTTACACATCTTATAACAATCCTTTCGATAGTTTGTTTAGTTTTGTTGTTTTATTTATCAATATTTCAACCTATCCAAAAAAAATTCCGTCATTTCGGTAACAGAATTTATAAGTCAAGTTCCTTATACCTTCAAATATCTATTAATGGGGTTTGGTTTAGTTTGGTTATTTTAGATGAAACAAAGTTTTGTTTTTTTTTTTAGTTTTTTTTTTTTTAATTTTATTTTAGTTTTTTTTTTTTTTGCTTTGCGGAACACAGTTCAGTTTTGCATAGGAAAACCATAAAATCAATAGCATCAATATTACATAGCGCGTTTCAGCAGCAGCAAAGAGTCCAAAATGAAAGACATACTACGAAATATGAAAATGGTTCATTGGGAGAGGAAAATTATGTTCTTAATTTCTTTACTAACTTGTTGTTTGGAAGATAAAGAACTTTAATGGAGCATTCGTAAAGTTATGTATATAGAGTTTAATTGTTAACCCCATGTAGTAGGTCCCTTGATTTCTGAGAACTTCGACTGAAGTAAAATAAAATAAAAAAGAGAGAACTATATTCTTGTGAAATATGTTTCTCCTCCTTTAAACGGAATCCCAATATATTGAAAGGATTAGCAATAGCAGCAACTGTAGCAGAAAAACGCGCATATGCAAATTAGGAAGTGTGCGTGAGAAGAGGGAGGACAAAAGGAGAAAAATGCAACACGTGTTCGCAGGAGAAAGAAAGTGAGCGTCGAATAAAATCGACGTGTAAATGTGAAAGCGAGAAATGGCTGGCTGCGACAGGCGTGGAGTCAACCAGGAAAAGTGTAAACTGGGCGAGATGGCTGATGGCAAGCGACTGTCAAGCCGTATCGAAACAATTACCACCGTAATAAAGAAAGCTGTCGATGAGAAAGAAAAATGGCGGCTCGGATATTTTATTTATTCGTTTTATTTGTCTGTCCATTCGCGACGAAACGGTTACATTACATAAATATTAGCTGAATATTTGTTCAGAAATTTAGTATCTTTAGACAGCCTGATCCGGTAGTACCAGTCTTGCATGCCTTGTTACACGTTGTTATATGACAATAAACTTGATTTGTATTTGATTTGATATCTTGAATTAATCCTCTCTGGTTCAATAAGAGTATATAAAAAAAACAATGATACCAGAAACTATCACAGGAGTATATGCATTTACGTTCTATTATAAATGATTATAAATGGGCATAAAAAGAAAACTGTCAGTGTATTCAACGACTGGCATTGAAATATTACGGTGCTTTAAGTTAAAGGCTCATTATGGATTCCCTAAATAGAGATCAACTTTTTAAATAGGAACCTTATACAGATAATATTATTTAAACATATTAAGCTTTTACTTTTAAATAGTTGTATTTTTTTTCTGTCACCGTCAAAAGCCCTGTTCACAAGGACAGCATAGTGTATACTGAAATAACTGCATCTGTTTTTAGGCGTGTATATTTGCAGCTGTTCGTGTTACCAGGATTTAAAAGTCACTTGTAAAAACCACCGACTTTCTATGAAAACGTTTTGCTATAAGGTTTTCCATCGCTGAAAGGATTGGCCGTCTCGTCGCTTTTGTCAAAACGGATAGTGCCGAGTGAACACAAAGACGCTGGCCGACAGAACAACGGAACGTGTTTTAAACGTGAAAACACACCATTATGTGGACGACTTGCTAAGTGGCGAATTTTTTTCTTTTCAGGATGTTGTATTTCAAAAGGAATCACGAGTTGAGTTGTCGATAAATGTGCGCTTGCAGGCTCCCAAAAAAATTTGCAGACAGGAAATAAAAAAAATATATACTAGGGTAGTCAAAAATATAATGTCGTTTTTTCAACTTCATGTAAAAAAAAAAACAATATTATTTTTTAGCAAACCTTATATATATACATATATATATATATAAAAAATAAATAAATAAAAAAATAAATGAAAATTACAATAAGTTTACCAAGGTAATCAAAATGGTAAACTTAAAATATGAGTTAATATTTACAAGTAAAGTAATCTCAACCAGATGTAAAAGCTCAATAAAACCGAAAAGGAAATAGAGCTTATAATATGAACAAATGATTAATAAAACATGTTAAAAGACATCTTGAAAAAGAGTTAAAAACATATTTAATTTTAAAAAAAGAAGCACAAGATTTTCGAAGAAATACTCTCCTTCTCATCAGAGGGCAGGAATTAGCAAAATGCAGGATCGGATTTTGCATATAAAAGTATTTAATGAAACTGCAAGTAAGTCACAGATCTTACTTGGTTAAAAAAAAAAGGTGAGGTAAGGGGAATAGGAGGTAAAAGAAAAATGATAAAAAGATTTCACATGAATGAATAGTCCGGCGAAGGGTAAAAAATCCAATATATATATATATATATATATGTGTGTGTGTGTGTGTGTGTGTGTGTGTGTGTGTGTGTGTGTGTGTGTGTGTGTGTGTGTGTGTGTGTGTGTCAACGCCATTGTTCCAGCGTTGGTGCGGAACGGATTATCTCAACATACTTAATAATTTTTTGGTCTACAGACTTGGATATATATATATATATATATATATATATATATATATATATATATATATAGTCTTTGAAGTTTTAAACCTTTAAACCTATACAAAAAAATAAAAATATATTTTTTATCATTCGTAAGAAAACCATCCAGTCAGTAAGTCACTTAATCACCTGCAATCACTGCAGCAACTCGCTCTCGAATTTACTATAGTACTAATAATTTATTTTTTAAAGGATCATCAGTTGTTTACCATGAAACACTGTTTCGGGGATTTAAAAACAAAACAGTATATTACATCATGGCTCCTCAACAGTGTTGATTAAACACCACCTCCCTTAATCTTAGGAAGAAGATATGTTACAAACATTTGATCCAATTTCCGATTCTTAATTGCAATTACTAACCTTTTCATGTTATAAAAATGAATTTCTTACCTGTCTGATTCATCAATTTCCAAAATAGAAATGGATATATTTTTTAATTCATCAGTCTTGGATTTATAAGATTAGGATTAATCCATTAAACTACTTATCACCACCACTATGATTAGTATTTTGTATATTTACATTCTTATTTATTTAAAATTAAGTATATAAAGATTTAAAATATTTATACATATATATATTTTTTTTAAATTTATTATATGTAATTATAAATACATTTTATACATTGCTAATATAGTTTTAGATTTCCTTTATTAATATAGTCTGGTTAATCTTAAATGATTCAAAAGCATCAGGATAACGAACAAATGCTTTATTTAAGTGTTTAAATATTTTATTTTTATACCCACCTTGTTTTATCATCCTTTTTACTAAACTAGAAACTGGTGGTCTAAAATCTGTTACTTTTAAAGTAACGCGAGTTTTTCTCAAAAACTCTGACATATATATATATATATATACATATATATATATATATATATATATATATATATATATATATATATATATATATATATATATATACATACATATGGGGGAATTTAGTCTGTATCACAAATTCATTCTGGTTAAACGTAGCTGCTAACGATATTATTCCAAAGATAATATGATGTTTAAAGTTAGTTAAGCAAAATACTAAGTTCGCTTAAAAAAAACAACCGAAGGATATTAAGTTAAATCTCATTTTGTAAACTCGTCGTTGCATTTATAAAAATTTGGAAACTAAAAGACTAAATTGATTTTCATATCAAGTTCTAAATTTATTTGTATCACCTCTTCTCCAAACAATCTCCAAACTAAAATTGTTGGTCTTCACGCGAAATTCGTAAAATATTAGTGACAGGAATAAAAAAATATATATAGACGTTAGAAAAATGTCCAATTTATAGGCACGTAACCTACAAAAATAATATTAGTTTTAATGAGAATAAATAGTCGTTCTCTTTTTGTAGATAGATTTTGAAACAGGAAGTGGAAGACCGGAAATACAGTATCATCCACAGGTCAAGCTGATATATGTATATTTGACTTATATGTAGAGAGATATGTGGTTGCTTGTGTTGCAAAGATATTCTTCTTTCTGCTTGATAAAACGAATGCAATATTATTAAGTACATTTATTTTAAATTCTAATGTTTTTTTTAGCGAGGGCCGTTCGTCGCGGTGGATACTCAGATAGCATGTGTCGTTTGCCTTTTAGACGTCAACCGGTTTTTATGTTCTTTGCTCTTTGTGTGAATCGATTTATATGTAAATTAGCTTAACTTTCCCTCGATCTCGCGGGGAGATCTCCTCTCTGCTATATTTTAATTGATAGAGCAAGATCCTTTGATTTTGATCAATTTGCTTTGGATAGGTATCTTCGTTTTTTATATATAACGTGGCGACGTTCTTACTGTGTTTTGATAAAAGCTGAGGGTTGTACGAACATGATCTGCAAATACAGTATAATCCGGTTATAAGAGACACGAATATGAGAAAAACGGGTATAAGATTGATTTTCTCTGGTCCAAATAAGAACCTGTGTTCACGTACAGGGTAACCCTGATATAAGAAACCTGAATATTATATAACACTGATATAAGGTAGTTGTAGGGACCTGCTAGGTAATCTCTTATATTCGGGTTATACTGTGAATTCATTTTTAAAGGCAAATCCAACGATATTATTGTATACGATGTTTTTCTCTACATACCTGTCTCAAGAACGATGTGTTGCAATTTGTGACTTATTGCCATTCTATTAACGTCCGGCGCTAACACAAACGATACAATTCAAACTGAAAAGACACAACATTTCCATAATATCGGGGAAACTAGGAAACTATATTCCAGTTCCAGATTCGCGTTCTCATAACAGAGTCACAAAAAAAGAAATTTGAAAATGAATTAAATATTTGGTGATCCAGCGATTTGACATTCAACGAACGTAAAATTGTTTATAACATGTTATATAAACTTGCAGGATGGCTTCTATTGTTTCTATCTACCTTGCACTTGGTTTACCAGGTTTATTTTCCGGCTTGTTATTGAAATTCCTTTTCATACGCCGTTTGCTTACACATACACACACACATATATATATATATAATTTATTCTTAAAATATAATTATCCACTGACACGTGTTTCGTGGCCTACGGCTGAACCTTGCGTGATTCGAAATTGGAACACAATGATAAGAAGACTAAGCCTCTATCACTGAGCTATCACGCAGGATTTCTAATGTATCGCGTTTTTAAGTAGATGTTGTTTGTTTGTTCTTGTTAGCGATACTTATTGAATGAATTCAATTATTTATATGGAAGCGCATTTTTACCTATATGCGAGTTGAAAATAGTTTTTCTTTTGACCAGTTTGGTACCCCAAAATGGGAAGCGGTATATGTATTATTTAAAAATATAATTATCGCTTGACACGTGTTTCGTCGTCTACTACTCATCAGAATGGATGAATATATATATATATATATATATAGTCTTTGAAGTTTTTAACATTTGAAACCACACAAAAAATTATTTTTTATCATTCATTAAAAAAAAACATCTAGTCAGTAAGTCATTTAATCACCTGCAATCACTGCATCAACTCTCAAATTTACTATAATACCAATTTTTATATTTTTTAAGGGATCATCAGTTGTTTACCATGAAACACTGTTTCGGGGATTTAAAAACAAAACAGTGTATTACATCATGGCTCCCCATCAGTGTTGATCAAACACCACCACCCTTAATCTTAGGAAGAAGACAAGTTACAAAAATTTTTTTTCCCAATTTCCTATTCTTAATTGTAATTACTAACCTTTTCATAGTATAAAAATGAATTTCTTACCTGTGCGATTCATCAATTTCCACATTTAAAATGGATACATTTTTTAATTTTTTAATTTATCAGTCTTGTATTTATAAGATTTGGATTAATCCATTTAACTACTTATCTCTCTCTCTCTCTCTCTCTCTCTCTCTCTATATATATATATATATATATATATATATATATATATATATATATATATATATATATAGGGCACTTCTCAGTCTATATACTCAATAATATTTTATTTGCAGACTCGAAATTTGGTATATATATATTCAGACATGTGGAAAACATTTTAATCGATGTTTTTTCGAAAAAAAAAACGGGCTTTTAAGGGGTCAAACATTAAAAAATAAAACTTGGAGGTGCTCATCGTATTTTATCTATTTGTACACTATTTCACGAATGCGCATGCGCGAATAGTTCACATGACAGTTTTATTATGTTTGGCATAAGTAGGTTTGAAAACTCAAATTTAATTTTCGTGGCAAGCTGGCATAATGGTTATCGTGTTCGACTCACTGTATTTAGGCTTTGGTGTTTATCTCAGCTTGAGTATTATTTTTTTTACAAGAAGTGAACTGCTAAAAAAAAACATAATACTTACGTGAACATGTCTCGGTCATTTTCATTTTATTTTTCTACTTCCTTTATTTTAAAAGAAAATTAACGTTACAACATCGCCAACGTTACAACATCTGCTTTAATCAAAATAATTTAACGCAGCATTTCAGCCAGATCGCCTAAGCAAAACTTTGAAGAGACAACCCCACAAATAAAGACAAATATAATATAGATATATACTATCTTTGTCACGTATCGTAAGCGATTTGGCAATTCCATCTTTTAAATATACAGTGAAAGCAATTAAATTGCTTTAATATATTGTAATATAGATAGTAAAATATATCTGTTTAATCAAGCTTAAATTCATAATAGCGGTTTCGTTTTGTGGGGTGACTGTAAATATTCGCAGTGTTAAACTCGCAGACCGATTTCATGCATTTAAAGAATTTCTTTTCCCCTTAGAAGTCCTTACATTTTTTTTTTTAATATTAAGATATATTAAGATTATATTTCGCCTTTCAATGATATATCATTATTTCCTCTCGTAACATTTTCTAAATAGTTTATTTATTTATTTTTTAACATCGATTACAAGTAAGGTTTACTGAAGCCATTGTCAATATATTGTTATATTCCTAAATAGTTTGGGGTGCACTGCGCTCATCGATTTTCCTTCTTTAGTTCCCTAGAGCGGAACAATCCATTATATGTTCGAACGTGTGCATCCGACCACGTCGGATTGGCACCTGAGCGGACGATAAACGAATAAAAATGTCGCCTCATCCAATTAAAGTCCCTTTCTAGAAGAAATGTTATACTATACACTTTTTTATAAGCAGTTTATCGTTATTTTTCGCTCGGCTCGTCTTAGCATTTGTGTCGCCGTATCACAGCGTCAATTCATGTATCCATCTTATGTGAAATATACTGCTGAATAGTTTTAAGTCTTTTTTTCGAACGATACGACAAATGCAAATATCTTTATGTAAAAACACGCATTTGCATGCGGTACATCGTTCAGAAGATAGATAGATAGATAGTTAGATAGATAGATAGATGGACATATATAGATAGTAGTTTGTATATGAGGATCAGAATGTTTTTTTCTGGGTTTTTATTCCACAGCTGATATTTTATTTATTTAAGATATAGGGTTGAACGATAATTTTTTTCGCCCTAAAGAGAACAAGACTATAGCTTCATTTAAAAACTTTTAATGGGAAACTTCACGTAACTTGATTATGTAGTACAGCTAATATCTATTCAACGCAGCTGCCTTCAGCCTCAATAACCGCCTCCGTACGGGTCCGGAACTGGAAGCAAGTCTTTTTCCACAAGCGCAATCGGAAACTCAGCGAACACTCGGCAGATGACAACGATCAGGCTATCTTTGGTGATGTTCACGACGTATGACCAATCTAAGTAGTCATCGAGGTTCAGGTCGGGGGAGGAGTTGGACCAGTAAAGAAGGGTACAATTTCGTAGCACTTCTACCGAAAACCTTGGTCTCTTTGAACGTGTGGGCCGGCACCGAGTCCTTCTGCCAGACCCAGACTCTTCCCACGCCAACTTGATTGAACCATGGGGATCAACACACTCTTCAGCATATCCAGGCACACTTTGGTGTTGGATTTCAAGCAGACTTAGAAGATGTGAGGTGGAACGATATTTCCCTCACTTGAAACAACAGTAAAGACCATAATCGTAGCCGGAAACGTCGTTGAATGATCAGTCAGAGTTTGTATTTTGAGGGTGATGGCAATGGTCATAAGTTGGATCGCTTAGGCATAAGTTGTACAGTTGCGCATCTTTGTATGGATCTAAGTCCCATTTGGATGTCAAGGCCTATATATATATATATATATATATATATATATATATATATATATATATATATATATATATATATATATTATTAGTGTTTTTAGAAAAAGAATTCCAGCTGAGTGCTCAATTAAGAGAAAAACTCGAAAATAAGAGCGTATTATTAATATTTTATTTACAGAATTTTTTAAATACGACAAGTCATTGGTACCGTCCGTTTCAAACCCGATATTTAGGGACGATTTTAGATACGCATATCAAGTTCTCTTCAGTTAATACTCATCTCTGAAATTACTATTACCTGACAGAAATGTTGATATGCGTATCTAAAACGGTCCCTTACAATCAGGTTTTAAACCGACGGTACTAATGATTTTTCTTATCTAAAACTTTCTGTAAACAATACACATATATATATATATATATATATATATATATATATATATATATATATAAATTTGAATATTTTGAAAACTTTAGGTGTCAGGAAAATGATAAAATCATTTTTATGTAGTTTTGTTTGTTTTGTAAGTCTAATATTTCGCTAAAATAGCCTCGTCAGGATAGTTAGTCTGTTCGTAGCTTTTTTTGGGGGGAGGGGTTCTTCATTTTGTTGTTATAGAGGAAGTAAGTCTTGGAGAAGAAATTTAAAAGTACGAGCTGTACATTTTTGACGTGTTCATTCGCTCCAGTTTCGAGCAAGAATATGAAATAAGAAAATAGTTGTACACTATTTGAAGACACTTGTTTTGAATAGAAATTTTAAAATTTTGAAAACTTAAAGTGTCAGGAAAATGATAAAATCATTTTTATATCCTTTTGTTGGTGTCGTAAGTCCAATATTTCGCTAAAAATAGCTTCATCAGGATAATTAGTCAGTTCGTATTTTTTTGTTTGTTTTTTTCTTTATTTTGTTGTTATAGAGGAAAAAAGTCATGGAGAAGAAACTGGAGCGAACGCATACATTAAAATGCATAGATCGTACTTTGAAATTTCTTCTCCAGGACTTTCTTCTTCTATAACAACAAAATGAAGAAAAAAATTACGAACTGACTAACTGCCCTGATGAAGCTATTTGTAGCGAAATATTGGACTTACAATACCAACAAAAGGACAGAAAAATGATTTTAGCATTTTACAGGTCTGTTGAGGGTCATTAATAGTCTTTATAATGTGGTACTTCTCCGCGTCACAAAGGGGGCACCGTTTTGAGGATGTTGAGTTTGCCGGTCATCTCTCTACGATCCTCCATTTAATTTGAATGTACGCAGTCAGACCCTCAAAGCCTGTTTACATAGGAGACAAGCGGTCCTAATAAACTGGGAGGACCGAACAACGACGAAGACCCACACCTAAAGGAATTTCTTCAAGGGTATTCTAGATACAGTCAACTTAGCGCATGAATTAGTAAAGTGAAAATGGACATTTAGACAATTCTAAATATTAAATATAAATTAAGTATAAAAATTATGGCTACCTTAAAGAACACAATACACATATATAAAAGACTTAGAAATCAAATAGACTGCATACCTCCCTCAACTATTTAAAATAAAATAAAATAGGTTAAAAATAAATAAAATAGATTAATTACCTCTCTTGGAACAACTTAAACATGGATTATCTCACCTTAACTGAAATAAGATAAAGTAATTATCTCCATTGCACCAGCTAAAATTAAAGAAGGCAGACGGGAAACCATGCAAAAACAGAAGAGTACATATTTACTAACATGCATTAAATAAAAGATTAAAAAATTAGAAAATTCATATTAGAATAAAATAAAATATACAGAGATAGGAATAAGCTATAGTTAAATAAAAATGAACATCATTATAAAAAAATAAATGCGGGCCTGAATTTTTTTTTTTCCTCAGACAGAAATAACATGATTGACGAGAGCCTAACATCATTTACGTTCTACCATTAACTGGTCCCCTTTATGTTGGGCTTGAAACCGACGGTACCAATGTTTTTTCTGAACTTCTGTAAAATTAAATAAATAAATATTAAGCTCTTATATCAGAAAAAAATGTTTCTTTGTAATCGAGCACTTTGTTGGATGTTGGAATTCTTCCCCCAAAAAACAGTAAACAAATATATATATATATCCAAGAAAGTGCTCGATTACAAAGAAAAACTTTTTTTCTAATATAAGAGCTTAATATACAGTGATAATCATATTTATTGGCACGGTAAAATAAAAGTTAAATTTTGTCTAATAAATTCTAAAAAAGGGATTAAATTAAAGAAAATAACAAAGTATATTATGTATTTTTAACTGGCCTTTCCGATGCAGCAATCGGATTTTAGAAAAAATAAATAACAAAGGAACAACAAACATAATTGCAAAAAACCCTTGTTCAAAATTATTGGCACGATTTATTTAATAATCAATTGTATAGCCTTTGGCCTTGATTACCTTCCTCAGTCGCTTTTCATAGTTTACAACCAAGTTGTTGCACTCTTCAGTAGTAATTTTAGCCCACTCTTCCTGACAATAATCCTCCAATTGAATAAGATTCTTAGGCTTCCTTTGCATTACCCTCAATTTTAATGTTCTCCATAAATTTTCAATTGGATTAAGGTCTGGGCTTTGTGATGGCCACTCCAAAACATTAATATGATTGTCCTCAAGCCATTTCTTAGTCAGTTTAGCCGAATGCTTTGGGTCATTATCTTGCATGAACCACCAACGACGACCAAGTGAGAGCTCTTTAGCAGAGTCTTTCAGGTTTTCATCCAATATTTTAACATAATCTTCCTTTTTTATGCTACCTGTGACCTTAACAAGTCGCCCTGGTCCAGAGGCAGCAAAGGATCCCCAAAACATCAAACTGCCTCCATCCTGCTTCACTGTGGGTATGGTGTTCTTAGGCAGGAAAGCTTCGCCAGATTTTCTGTAAATATAAGACACTTTATTATGGCCAAATAACTCTATTTTCTAATTTTATAATTTATATATATATATAATTTATATATATAGATAATTCATATATATATAATTCATATATATATATATAATTCATATATATAGATAATTCATATATATATATATATAATTCATATATATATAATTCATATATATATATATATATAATTCAGATATATATAATTCATATATATATATATAGTTTATATAATATATATATATATATATTTCATATATATATAATCCATATGTATAGAATTCATATATATATATATATATATATATATATATATATAGTTTATATATATAATATATATAATGCATATATATATATAATTCGTATGTATATAATTCATATATATATATATATATATATAATTCATATATATATATGTATAATTCATATATATAAGGCATATATATAAGTCATATATATATATATATATATATATATATAAGTCATATATATAGACTTCGCGGTTTGTTTACAAACAAGCGTTTGAGCACTTTAAAAGTGGTGGAGGTATGTTTATTTTAATAGACATTCGGACAGATTAGTCGCGGACAGATTAGTCGTAGTCAAGGGTAGAACTGCCGACTGGCATCACGACGGTTCTAGGTTCGATCCTAGGCTTGGGATAGGTGCTAGTCTAGCGGCACTGATGAGTTGTGATACAACGAAACAGGACTGTATGTCGATGACTACAAATATATTTTATATATGTCATATATATAGACTTATATATATATATAATCATATATATATATAGACTTATGTATATATATATACATAGAGAGAGAGGCATATATATAATAGTCATATATATAAGCCATATATATATATATACTTATATATATATAATAGTCATAAATATATGTATATATATACATATATATATATATATATATATATATATATATATATATATATATATATATATATTAGGTTGTTATGTTTAAAGTAATATTATCATCACAAGAAGAAAAACAATTGCAATACGTGAACGTTAAATGGTTCTCATTGGAATAGGCTTAAAACCACGCATTATACAAAATGAGTTCGAATTATTATTTAATTAATTGGAATTTTTATTGAGATGAGCATTATTTATTCATTTATTTATTGCGATCATCTTTTAGTTGTTGTTTCACGACGTTTCTGCCAACTATTCCTCTGGCCATCGTCAGGCGATGACCGCGACGAGATAGGAACTCTGAAGTTCCTAACTGCATCCCCAGCAATTACTGCCTTCCAGAGTTGTTGCAGACTCACCTCGTTTTTTGCCAACTAAGCCTCTGCCCGACTTTGGGTAGGATTGAAACCGCTATCATCAGACAATGCTTACTTCGAACAGTAGAGATTCAACGTCTCTATCCACTCCGCTACGGATTCTTTCGGGTAGAGACGTTGAATATCTACTGTTCCAGGTGAGCATCGTCTGAAGATAGCGGTTTCAATCCTACCCAAATCCGACCAGATGCTTAGTTGTCCAAAAATGTGGTGAGACCACGACAACTATGGAAGGCAGTAATTTCTGAGAATGCAGTCAGGATATTCGGATTTCCTATTCCGTCGCGGTAACCACCTCAGGAAGGCCAGAGGAATAGTTGGCCGAAACTTCGTTAAAGAATAACAATAGGATGAGGATAATAATCCGCAATAAATAAATGAATAAATAAGTGCGAAGTAGATAACACCGATTTAAAATAGATATTAGAATTAGAAATAGAAAAGATACGGGAAAAGCAATTAAATAGGGGAAGATGAATCATTAGTTCTTATTGAAACGTCCTTGTAAATAATCTAATTATTCCAAATTTTCACGACAAACGATAATTATGCTACTTAACAAATAAATACAATAACCCTCGTCCTCTAGTTGCATCCGGACCTTGGTATTTGGTAATCTTTTTGTAAAAAAAAAAAATACATAAAAATATTCAAGACAAAAAAGAGTGATTCTGAGTAAATATTTGATTAGAGTAAAACATATATAGGTTAGCTGGCGAAAAATAATATAATAAAATATGAGAATAAAACCAGGAAATAAAGGTATAGGGAATGAATCAATAAAAACATAACTAAAAACATCGAAAATAAAAATGTTAAAAATGACTACTTATAAATAAAAAATCATTTTACCTCTTCTCTTTAGGAATAAGCTTCCAATAATCGAAGTTAATATAATCGGAGTGCCCATGCAAAATACAAACCTCCTCTTTGTACGATACAAAAATTATTTCTACATTTAATAATACCCACACCTTCTGCCAAGCTTAGGTCCATATCGTTTAACCACAAAATTACATCGTGGAGTAACATGTATTGTTTAGAGCAGGATGGAAGAAAAATAAAGCTATGTACATATAAAATTAATATTTTCATTAGTACTAGCATTTATATATTAAAAACATACTCTTTCTAATTAAATATATTAAAACGAACTTTTTTATATACTCAGTTATGGATATACGAACAGCTTCATGAAGGTTAAGTAATTTTCATAAGCCTTTGAAAAACTAACGTGCATTAATTAATTATTTTTATTATTATTAGATGATTGTTTTTATTTTACTGTTGCGCTGATGAAACTATTTGTAGCGAAATATTGGACTTACAATACCAACAAAAGGACAGAAAAATGATTTTAGCATTTTACAGGTCTTTTGGGGGTCATTAATAGTCTTTATAATGTGGTTCTATTTATGCGTACTTTCTACATTCTGCTTAATTGTGGAGCATTAAAGATAAAAGTGTTTTCGCAGACAGAAATACATCGCCATTTTTTAGTTTTCTATTTTTATTCCTTACTAGCGGATTGGGACAGGCACCCGGACTTTCTGTGTCGTAAAATACGGTTTAATATATTTTAATTCATGTAAATTTTGTATTTAGTATTACAGAGCCAATTATCTTTTAATATTGTTTTTTACCTAATAAATAACACTGATCTCAAAAGTAAAAAAAAAACGACTTAGGTGTCATCAGCTAAAATTGAAACCAAAATATCTAGCGCTTTATCCACGTTTTTCTACCGATGTAGCTATCAAGCGGTAGGATTGCTGGTTGGTTTTGTTTTATGGCATATCCACCCTTTTCAGGTTATTTAATGCCGAATCCAGTGATTTTGAAGAACAATTTTTTTTAATAGAATATATTTATTTTTTCAAGTCGGTTTCTATTCAACCCATAGTTGGGACCCTAACAGGTACTACCACTCCGGGTCAGAGTGGACCTGGGAGCAATGGCAATTAAAGGGTGGCTCCACACTCCCCAAAGCCCCCAAGCTGGGGCCTCACCATCGGATATAGTTTAAGGTCATATTCAGGACCATATCAAGTGGTAGGTAGGAAAGATTTAATGTTAAACGATTAAGAGAAATTAAGTGAATTTGGGCATGCGCAGAAAGAATTAAGAATAAGTCGGCAAGTTGAAACGAACAGTTTGCATTGCAACTTGCTGATATTTGCCTGTGTTTTCTTCCACTCATCCAAACAACGATTTTACTTACTTAAAACTATCTTTAGTGTAGAATTACTATTTCCTGTTAATTTGTATGGTGTGTGGTCACTATTTCTTGTTAATTTCAGTGTTATGTGACCAGTAATTTAAGAGTGTATTGCTTAAATATTTTCACACAGTCACACATACACACGTCTACTGTTTGATTTATATAGATAACAATGTAAAAAAAAAACTCATGCACTGTGGGGAAAATAGAGAAGGCTGACCGCAAAAACGTGCTCGCCCCTGTCTCTCCCGTGTGCTGAGAAGGAAAACTGAAAAGATCCAAGATGGCGACCGTGGTCTTTTAATTCCCACGGTCTCGCGCAGTTCTCGAAATATCATGACTTGCACGTGATTCTGAGGTACATCTGGTTGCTAGGAGAGTGGAGGGAACAATTTAGACCTGTGTAGAGTAAACATCGTCAGACTTTTCCGGATTTTTTACATTGGACTTGACGACAACGATATTGTAGTCGACCAAGAAGCAAACCAGTAGAACAGGGTTCCATAGGTGGGCAGTTTTATAAAAGAATTGTTCAGACCTGTGTAGAGTGAACATGATCGTTCGACTCGTCAGACTTTTCCGATTCCGAGAAAGGACAGTTTATTAACACGGGCGTACATAAAGAATGACAAACTGAATCACAAAAAATACATTAACATACACAATTACTCAAACTATATAGTTGAAAATATCATTATAAAATACATTAAAAAAAAATACGCCTTTGTTCGTTAGAACCATATACTCACGTGCGGATGACAAATTTTATTTGAGAACAAAAATAATGAGACAGGGTGCGTTATTTTGTCAATCTCCATGGACCGTTTCACATGATTTCCATCGACAGAAACAGTTGTCCATAAATCTTTTTTACGTTCGGCATAATCACGTTTGACACACCGACTCCCGCTTGATCACCGAAGTAAAGCAACGTTGAACCTTGTCAGTAATAAATGGGTGACCTTTTAAGACTTATAGGTGGTGTATGTTATTTTGGCATTGTTTCCAGTCGTCCTAGACTTCCTCCTTGCCACTGGACTCAAGGAGTACCCATTCAGGAGAAGTGTGGTAAGTAATTGTGTTAACGAGCATCTCTCCCCCCCCTCTCTCTGGCTTTCTTACTCCTTCTATTTTCTCTCTCTGTGTCTCTATAAGAGAATGGAGAGGGAGAGAGGGAGAGAGAGAGAGGGAGAGAGAGAGGTGAGTAAACGTGGAGGTAGACACGTTTACCAGAACCAAAGGTCAGCTGACCAAATTACGTATGTGTGACGTGGTTGGCTAGATCTGAGAGATTTAATTTGAGCTTTGAAGAAGACAGACGTTTTCCGTGGTCTCCCCCCCCCCTCTTAACTGGGGAGGGGGGAGACGAACGCTGACGTGTGTGAAGAAGAACCACACAAGCAGATTTCACTTTACACCTGCTGCAGGACCTCTGGGGAAAGTGAAATAAAAACTATAAAACCATTTCATCGTCTTGGAGTGATAAATCTTCGTCAAACAGGTATCAAGTCTCCCTCCAGGATGAGAAATTCCCAGATGATCCAACAGCGAGAAACAGAGGTAGGTTCAGAAATTACATGTCACACACACGATTCCCTTTATGATAATCAAACACACAACCATTTATGTTAGAGACAATCACACGGAATCTTTCTTGATGTTATATAGTGTATACACCCAAACGTAAAATGTGCTCCTAAATGAAGAACTCTATATAACATATTCAAATGTAACGAAAGATCAATTTGGTCCCCCTCAATGATTCAAAATGGCGCCCCAGGATGATAACCCTAGTGAGAACTCAATGAAGAACGAATATATAACAATTGCGCAACCCTTGCTTCACAATTACACGCACAGCTGCTCCTGCCTCGGTTATCCTTTCTTTAGAGACTGAAAAGAGACATCGGATGAAAGCAGTCGTAGTTGTGATGGAGCAGCCGAGGATATTTTTTTCGTCATCTCTACTAGTAAATTTAATAATGTAACAATATAAAATGTAACAAACAAAACTAACAATATCCAAGTCCAATGACCTATTTGATCATGTTACCTCATTAAAGAATCACTTGATAATAGTTCAACGAATAACCGATATTTATGAGTTTGGTTCGTTGGTTGTTTTTATTTTACGGCATATCAACTCTTTTCAGATTATTTAATACCGAATCCAAAGATTTTAAAGAATTTTTTTTTAATATAATTTATTTGTTGTTTACAAGTCGGTTACTATCTAACCCATTGTTGGGACCCTAACAGGTACTACCACTCCGGGTCAGAATGGACCCGGGAGCAATGGCAATTAAATAGTGGCTCCACACTCCCCAAAGCCCGCAAGCTGGAGCCTCACCACTGGATATAGTTTAAGGTCATATCCATGATCATATTTGTGAGTTGCGGAGCTGCCAACCACGAGACACTACAAAGCACCTTCATGTTAGAAGAGAGATAATTGTTTCCTTCAGATTCGATCTCAGTTCAAATATTCAGAAAATCTCTGCTTGAACTCTGAGCCCTGTGAAAAGTTTGTAGCCCTAAATAACGGGGTACATATTTGCGAATATGTTGATACATTAACTAGGAGGAAATATTATGACAAGCGTTGTATCCGAAACAGGAAATACATGTCTGTCACATACTACATATGAACGCTTGGGAAAATATCAGCGGCATCGAAGGATTAATGGCTTGCGAATAGATTAGAAGCAGCAGCAGTAGCCGAGAAACACGAGAAATATGCAAATTAGGAAGTCTGCGCGAGAAGAAATAGGCCAAAATGATAAAAATACACCACTGGTCGAGAGAAGCAATGTGTGTATCGAAGAAAGTCGATGTGTAAAGTTGAGGACGGGAATAGGGTGGCTGTAGCCGACATGCGGTCGAGGAAAGAAGAAAGGTATAAACTTGGCGAGATAGACGATGGCGAGAGTGGTGTCAGGACGGGAGAGCAACGATAATAAAAACTTTTGTTTAAAAAAAAGTGCCGACCTAGATTTTCATTTATTTATTTATTTTCTCTTGTTTGTATGAACAACGTTACATGTAAAGCTGTGAAAAAGAGGAGGCAAGATGTTGCTTAGCCAATAAGGACTTCATTGAGACAATCATTCCTCAAAGGGTAAAGGATGGAGAAAATACTGAATAATGAATGCCGCTACATTTCATACAAGAGTTTCAAAGGGCATCTTTCCACTAGGTTTCTCCAAAATACAAAATTACGAATATAACAATAAAGTTTATAACAATGTGAAAGACACAGTCAGTAAATGTCCATAAGTAAATAAACAAAATAGCTGATGAGAAAGAGAAAATTCTAATGAAGGGAAATATTTATGTCACATAGACGTTGAGAAAAAAAGTTTTCAAACACGATAATATTAATAGTATTGCATGTAAAACAAATACAGTATATACCGGCGTATAAGACAACCCTTACAGTTAAGAAATCATCTTTAAAAACCAATAATTCATAAGATACCAGGTTTTGTAATCTCTAGCCTAGGCAAACAAACATAGTTTCGTGATTTAGACGTCGTCTTATACAATATGATAAATTTATGAAAATTTGCTCCAATTTTGTACCTTGTGTTATCTGACGGTCGCCTTATACGCCGAAATATACGGTAATAATATTTGAAAATGTTAACGTTATGCATTTTTAACATGTGACCATAATGTTCCGTCCACTGAATTTAATTTTACATATTTCCTTGAATACTGTAAATACTTTCTCTCAAAACTCAAACGGATTTTACGCACTTACGTCACAACTACGTTTTGAATCCCAGGTTTTTGCCCGTTTATTTATTTCCCCAATTATGCGATAAAATGTCGAAATCATTTCCGATCTACATATAACCTGCATTGTTACCTTTTTATTTATCTTTACACTAAAAGATCATTCAAAAGAGTAAGTATGATTAAGCAAGATTTTTGCTAATTCAACAATGATTAAAAGAAAAAATATTACCCTATACACTATGGACTCCTAAACAGCTAGTCCGATTTTATTAAAAATTTTATGCAAATATAATTTATGTGCTTGGCAATGTTCTGACGTGATTCTATTTTATCGGTATGTCTTCGGTAAGTATCAATAATCGATAATCGAAAAAGTCAGATGAAAAAAGTTAACGCCTTATACAGCCTAATATCACAAATGCATTTGATAAGTTTTATTACCGCACAAGCAGAAAGTTGCGACATATAAAATCAACAGTAAGTACTTTGATACGTCAGGGGCGCGTCCGATATATATGTTTCTGATTTACACAATCGAACCATGATACTTTAATTTTTCATTTTAAATGTTATTCCAGACATTATATAAAAACAATCTACAAAACAGTAGGTTCTCTTCAATGCAATGTAGAATACAATGTATTATGGGTAAAGTGACTGTGTGGAGGTACGGGATTCTTTCTCCCCATGCATCTACGGTGAGTTCCACATTAGAAGTGGCAATCAATCAATTTGGTTAAAAGGATAAGCTATTAAACCGATTCTGATGACAATATAGGGGATGAAATATTCATGATCCACATTCAATCCTGGGCAACATCGACTCTATCTGCTAGTGTCTATATGTGTGTAAATATATGTATGTAGACATATATATATGTATATATATATGTATATATATGCATATGTATATAGACATATATATATGTATATATGTGTAGATATGTATATGTATATGTATATATACATATACATATGCATATATACATATATATATATATATATATATATTCTTTTATTCAATTATTTTCAGTTTCATTTAATTTTAAATTCATCTGATTTTCCGTGTGCAGATATCCTTTGATTTTTATTCACATATTGATTGAAAACTTGAACTGAATTTTGGAACTGGTATATGAAAAAAAATTACCGAATTGACATAATCAAAGATTTGCCGGATATCCAATCAAACTATAGAAAAACTGCGGAAATATGTATATATTGGATTGTTACCAGTTTCCTCGGATTTATTAGAATACGCGTTGGATCTTTTTACCTGCTGAATACCAAGAAATTCCATTACATGATTTAGAATACACTTTCGATTTGAAGTTCAATATCCTTTTTTGCTGCATCAATATCCAATTTCCCTTATTCTATGTAACTAACATGATTTAAAAACTTTAAAAACATTTAATTTAATTTTCTATGCTTATTACCTTTAGCAAATTAGGTGCAAATTTTATATATTTACTAATATTTTTCCTCCGAGGAGATGTATGAATATCGAAAACTCATGGGTTAAGGAAATATATTTTACTATACTGTATTCTTTGTCTTGCATACAATATAACTTCTATATTTTAAATTGAACTTTTTTCAGATCACCAATTTTAAATTACTAAATTAAATATGTATAAGTATATATATATATATATGATGAAAATAATGGAAATAGTATTCCGACAAAATAGAGAAAATAAAAAGGAACAAACCGTATTATGTGTTCATCAACGTTTCGTCTTTATTTCGAGACTTCCTATATATATATATATATATATATATATATATATATATATATATATGTGTGTGTGTGTATCTATGTATATGTATGTATATATATATATATATGTATATATGCATTTAGATGCATATATATGTGTGTGTATGCATGTATATATTTGCATATATATGTATGTTTATATGTATATATATTATATATGTATATATATACATATATATGTATGTATATATATGTATGTATATATATTTATTGTGTATAAGAGATCGAAGAGAGAGAGTTCTTATATAATTCCGAGTTTCTTTGTTTGATCATATATCTACCTTTTCAGTATAACACACAACGTTATGTACATATGTCAGTTTTATTCTTGTGTCCATATCGGTCTGCGACATCTTCATCTTTACCTTTGATCTGTTTCGCCGATTTGCATGTTCCGTCTTCTTGTGTTCACATTTCGGAGAGTAAGTCCACGTTCCCTGCGTTTATATTGTCACACGCATGTTAAGAAAAGCAAAGGACAAATAAAAATAGACGGCTATCACACATGAAACGATGAGCTGAGGTTGCAAACAATGTCACACGCATCGATCCGACGAACAGGAATCGTTTTCCATTGAATTAATCTTAAAACGCGATATAAGAATTCATTAAAGAAAAAGACGTTTTATAGTTAAAAATTCGCGCATACAATCTATCATATTTGTTCCTCCTATAAAACTAGTATATTCTCAGCATACATCTCGTTGAATTCATACGAGATATATGAGAATCAGATTATAATGATGAATGATAGCGGAAAACCTACATTATATATTAGAGCTAATTGCTGAAGTCAGATCCAGATGCAAAAGCTCACACCTGAAACAGCGCTTATCTTGGCCTACATGCCATCCAAGTATAAAATATAAGAGTGTGGATTGCTGGTGAAACATCACAGTGATTATTGGGGGTGGTAGAGATTTGGATAGGGTTTGATTAAAAAAAACAACGCAACAAGAATTGCCTACCATGTCCAATAAATTTTGTATATAAAGACTCAACTATATATATATATATATATATATATATATATATATATATTTATATATATATATATATATATTGTGTACAGAAAGTTGTTAGATGAGACAAATACGAGTATTGGGTGGAAAGAGTTGGATATAGATATCTTAAACGGTCCTAATTATCGGGAGTGAAACCGACGGTACCAATGACTTGTCTCATCTAACAACTTTCTGTACACAAAATATAAATACCCTCTTATATTTCCGATTTTTGTTTTAATTGAACCCTCTGCTGTATTTTTTCCAAAAAAAACTAATCATATATATATATATATATATATATATATATATATATATATATATATATATATATATATATCCTAGCATGGGTGCCCGGCGTTGCCCATGTGTGAGGAGTATGCTGAGAAAAAATAGGTCAATTTTTAAAAACTTCGACCCCTATTATGACCCCTTAACATTTATTGTTTAGCGCTCTAATCAAGTTATTTGGTTAGATTCATGTTCAAGGAACCTATATCTAAAATTTCAAGTGTTTACACCCAAAATTGTCAGAGGAGTTTAGTAGAGTTCTCAAAGGTCAAATCGATGGACTTTGACTCCTAAACCGATCACATAGATCCAATTTCGAGTCTGTAGACTAAACATTGAGAGCGTTATTACATAGGGAAATGTACACAGACAGAGACACAGACAGATACACAGATACGTTCACTTTTATAGATATATAGATAGATAGATAAATTTGTTTAACAAAAATATATACATATACATAAATATAAAAGTTTGAAAAGCATTTCATCCAAGAAAATTGTTAAACGAAATATTTTTACTATAGGCTTTAAAAATAATGGTACAAGATTCAATTTGAAATTTATTTATCTTCAAAGTGCACTTTTATAAATTTAAAAAGTAAGGTACAAAGATTTCAGTTTGTATTTCTCCTCAAACTACAACTCATTTTTGCAACTCCCTCTTTGTATTATTACAGGTCTGAATATTCTCTCTGTTTCAGTTTGTATTTCTCCTCACACCGCACCTCATTTTTTGCAACTGCCTCTTTGTTATACGTGTCTGAATAATGAGAAAATCTGATTTTTTTTAACAAAAACTTTAAAATAACTTTTTTAGATTAAATTTTGTTAAACTTCTTTCAGAACAGAAAATCTTTACAATTTAATAAGGAACATATTTCATGTAGGGTTCATTAACAAATATTTAGTACATAACGAGAAAAATAGAGATGAAATTTTCAAACGGACTGTATAACTGGTTACGCTTAATAGTAGTCCTCGCCAGCGAACCTATTTATTATTGTTATTCTATTATTAATATTATTTAAAACATTTTGTGTCCTGCTTTTTCGCGCGAGGACTAATATGAAAACAATTTTCTGTTTCATATAAACTTTTTCGCAAATATTATGCAAGTATTAATCATGTAGAATATCTGCATGAATATAATTACAGGAAATAGTTAACTAAAGATGGTTGTCCCATTAAAAAAACAGAAGCAACTAAATTAAAATGAATGTTTAAAAGAATATGCAAATTAGCTAGATCGTTTGCTAGTGAATGCGATTCCACGACCAAGATATAAGAAAATTGCATTTTCTTATTAAATAAATAGAAAAGACTGTTTTTAATATGAATATCGATGCACACAAAAGAAAACCACATCGATAGGAGTATATATATATATATATATATATATATATATATATATATATATTATTGCTAGGTAAAGACCAATTTTAAACCTCTTACAAAACATTTTTTCGATTGTGAAATCTATATATATAAAAGCGAAAATGTATGTATGTATGTGTGTATGTTTGTGTGTCTGCTAAAAACTTTCGACAGACAGAACAAAAATTCACAAACTCAGTATCATATTTAAGCTCCATCCTTCGCTCGAAAAATATCGAAAAATTGGCCAAAAACGTTCATTTTTTTCACCCCGAAATCGACAATTTTCGACAGAGGGGGGGGTCAACAAAAACGGTTCTCTCCTGACGATGACCGGTTCTACGCATGCGTTAGATGACATCATTACCTTATTTACTTTAAATAGGTGAAAAACTGACTAAATTTCATGTACGTCGCGTTAGCTCAGTTGATTAGCACGTTGGTTCATTATCTAAGGTTTTGGGTTCGAATCGTGGTGTGAGATGTCTTTTTTTTTACGTTTTTTTTTAATTTAAATATTGAACCAGTGTTATTTAAGCTCTTTTTCACGTAACGATATTTTTTCTGTTTTTTTGTTTTTTTCTTTTACTTCGTTTATCCACCCCTGACCACACACCCAAAAACACCCGGGTACCCACCGATTTTTTACATTTTAATATCGAAACAGGCTTATTTAAGCCATTTTCACGTGTTCGTTTTCTGTTTTTATCGTTCGTTTGCCTTACGTTAGTTTTTTTTGTGTTTTTTTTTGGATGTTTTGATTACCCCCCTGCTTAAGTTTAAACGTTGTTTTCTTTTTTTACTTCGCTTATAACAAACAAACCTGGTCATTGACGTCGTCGTTGTCGTAACGCTCGACGACTTCCGTGTGCGCACCTGTCAATTTGGTTATTACTTAAATAAATTCAAACATCTTTCAGTAACTCATTTTGGCTGGCCGATTTTATTTTCAAACTTCGCCTCAGGGCTTCGGGTTCGATCCTACCAACTTCCCGGTTTCTTTTTTATTTAACACCATACACACCTCCAATCATCCGGGCAACGCCGGGTACCCCCGCTAGTTAAAAAATAAAAATGAGTACGTCAGCTGACCGGGTCCGAAGCTCGCTCAACAGAGGTAAAATCGAGCTTAATAATCACGTTTTGAAAAATTCCATTTTATTTTTATTTATATAATCACGTTTTAAAAATTCCAATTGTCCATTTCTTTCCATTCTAAGCCAGTCGAACTCTCTCAAGCATCTCAAAATTCATATGGATTAAGACTCTGAGAACTTCTCTTTGAAAACAAAAAATAATCTCTTAGAGCTTAATCTAGTTTCTATTTAATAATTAGTCCCCCCCCCCATTTTTGGTTATTTTTTTACTTATTTATTTCCCCCGCTTTCTCATCATTATTGTTCCCCCTTTTTTCTTTTTTAAAACGTGATTATTAAGCTCAATTTTAGCTCTGTTGAGCAAGCTTCGAAACCGCTCAGCTGGCGTATCCATTTTTTATTAATTTCACAATCTGAAATAAAGAATGTTTTTGAACAAGTATAAAATTGGTCTTTACATAGCAATAATAAAATGTTGTACCCCGCAAAAAATTTAAATTTATACATATATATGCATATATATCTATACACGCAGACATATATATATATATATATATATATATGCATGAAGAAAAGGCCTAAGGAAGGTATGGTGAAGGAGATATAGATTTACATCCAACTATCTCACAAATTCCGTGAAGTCAGCATTTTATTCATTGCTGTCATGTTCAGTCCACGTGCTTATAATAACAAAAATTAAAAAAAAAAAAAAAACGAATGAGTAACATCAAAGTATGCACCTAACATCATTCCGTTCTCTCCCCTGCAACGTCATATCTTTCACAATCCGAAACTAGAATGCAAGTCCGTTCGTTTTAGAACGACAGGCCGATCAAGATGTCTGCAAGCAACGCAGATGCGTCACACGATTCAATCGTACAGGATTTGGACAGGCCAAATGCACAACAAACTAATCCTTAAACAAATCAGTGTTTGCCCCGCTACGTTTTTATTGTTCAATGCACTACAAATCGAGGACTAACCTTAAGGTAGAATTGACTTTCATCTGTATTCGGCTAAATCACTAGTTGCTGGTATTGAATTCTCTCACTTTCCTCCCTCTCTATCCCTACAATTATATATACAATTACATACGCATATATATGTGTGTGTGTGTGTGTATGCGTATATATATATATATATGTATGTATATATATATATACATGTATATATATATATATATATATACATATATATATATTCGCATATATGTATATATATATATATTTTTTTTTATATACCTATATATACAAATCTATTTGATATTCCACATCAATTTATATAAATATACATGTATCGGACTAGACTGTGTAAACTTGTATATATCTATATATGAATATCGAAGATAATTGTATCGATATATCGAACTCTGTCCGTGTATCTGTCTTTTTTCCTTCTCTCTCTTCATATATATATATATATATATATATATATATATATATATATATATATATATATATTAATGAAAACAAAGGTATGTAATGTTTATCTGATAAACACAATTTAAACCTCAAACTAATCTAAATAACAGTATTTATATATAGAAAATGTAATCCTAATAGAATTAAAAAAGCTCAATACGCAATACAGAGTAAAGCTTATTATTATTATTATTATTATTATTATTATTATTATTATCATTATCATTATTATTATTAATATTATTATTATTATCATTATTATTATTATTATTATTCTTTCTGTTATAGTTATACATATATATATATGTATATATATATATATATATATATATATATTATATATATATATATATATATATATATATATATATATATAAATAAAATGAACTCATTTTTTCCCCTCCGACTTTGACGTTTATAGGACTGCACCTGTATACATTTGGTGCAGCCGTATCATTCACAAACTGAATCACGAAATCTGCCGTATGTTATAGGGTTATTACATATCAAGGATCTCGCTGATCACAGTTTCCTATATTCTGTCTGGTGAGAGTCCACTGTAAAAATCGCTTACATTTAATGGAAGTAGTAAAGTAAACTCTCTCTAACAAATTCATCCTACCACTGCCACTCACTTACACCGTACCAGAACGTTCACAGGAGACATTTAAAACCGATCACCGGTTAGAATTTATCTAAAAACTGGACTGGACTTACACTGAAACGAACCATTCTTACTTTGCCATTGGTTAGCATAAAACATAAACACAATTTATAAAGCATTTATTATAATAAAATTAGATTCAAACAGAACACAATCCGTTACCTGGAATTGAATTCACAATTACATTACTTCGATTTCGTTATAACCCGCGTGGTTAAAGTTTAATGAAAACCTGAATTGACATTTACGTGAAACGCACCAAACTTACTTACTTACACAAACACAACTTCCGTTTCGCTCTTTCCTTACGTGCTTTTTTGCTTTCTTTCTTTCTTACCTTTCGTTGTCTTTTTGCTTTATGGGTGATGGTGGTGGGGGTACTTCCCTATATTTATCTTTCCTTTCGGTCTTTCCTTCTTTCTTTCTTTTCTCTCCATTTTCTGCTCTTTCCATTGTTAAAACGAAACGAAACAACCGGATATTCCAGGTTTTACTTACACTCTATCACTCTACGACTATTACTTGTGTATCCAACTCTATTTGTGCCAGTAAAAAAAAGTAGCATTTATTGCTTTTCGTAATAATTATTAATTGCTTATTTCTTTTGTTTTTCACCCTTTTTTTAGACTAACCATTCTTTAATCTCACTATAAAATCGATTTTTCGAACTACATTTTAGGTGTGGGGGGCATTCCAACCTCCGAAGGGGGTTTGTATTACTGTACACATAGATTCGAAAAAGTTGTCAAAAAAAAAAAAATACATAACAAATAAATGTTCTCAAAGCCAAGATCAGTTACTTTTCTGCAAAACTGGATATCTTTTTCGTGTTTTTATTCAATGTTACATATTTATTCGGCTCGAAAACCATACAGTGTTTACCGATGTATTCGAAAATTATGAAAGGCGTCTCACACCCTCTTTAACACCGTAAGTATAGAAAAAGGTGTTATAAATAAAAAAATATACAAAATACTATAAAAAACACGCCGAATATATGTCAACCTATGTCGCATTAACATGTATTGAGCGTGTTTTTAACAGTATTTCATTAGGTTTTTTATTTATAACATCTTTTCCCAATTCAATGTAACATGTTTATTCAGCTCGAAAACCATACAGTGTTTACCGATGTATTGGAACATTCAAGATGGCGTCTGATTCTCTCTTTAACACGGTAAGTGTGGGAAAAGATGTTATAAATTTTGTATAGTTTTTTTTTTATTTATAACACCTTCTTCCATACTTACGGTGTTAATGAGGGTGTGAGACGCCATCTTGAATTTTCGAATACATCGGTAAACACTGTATGGTTTTCGAGCTGAATAAATATGTTACATTGAATAAAAACACGAAAAATATACCTATCCAGTTTGGCAGAAAAGTAACTTATCTTGGCTTTGATAACATTTATTTGTTATATATTTGTTTTTGTTTTTTTTCACAACTTTTTCGAATCTATGTGTACAGTAATACAAACACCCATTTTGTGTTTTATATAGATAAAGTACAATTGTTGAATGTTACTGTTTTGATTATATTCGTTGGGGGGGGGGACAATTAAATAATCAAGAAAGATTAAAATGAAGCGAAATTTAAGTTTCCGTTCCATTTTTACAACAACCGTAAAACAGTGCATACTCAGCAAGTTTTATCGTATTTTATTTATTTTTTTTCATAATTAATGATGGAAGTATTTTTCTGTTTATTTTCTTAACATTTGTTAAAAAAAAAATAATTTGTACATTCTCTTGAAAAAAAAACCCAAACTTTTCTCTACTTTCACATGTGTTCCATTTTAACAAACTGAGCCACAGCAACGCGTGGCCGGGTACAGCTAGTATATATATATAATGTTAAAAGTCATGCTTCTAGGATCGTTATTTAAACGTTATGAGGGTTTTTAAAGCATGAAAACGATGTTACTTTTTGTATTTAATTCCTTTTGTTCATATTACAAGCGGACCTGCGCTCTTGATCACAATATGGTTTTCCTATATCTTTTTATGACTAAGAGCAGAGGTACGCTTCTTAATTTTTTTTTTAAATAAAATATTAAATACAAAAAGTAACATCGTTTTCATTCTTCAGAAACCCTCATAACCTTGGAATCAATATCTATCTCTCTCTCTCTCTCTCCCTCTCAATATATATATTGTGTACAGAAAGTTGTTAGTTGAGACAGGTCATTGGTACCGTCGGTTTCAAGCTCGATAATAAGGCCCGTTTAAGGTATCCTTATCGAGCTCTCTTCAGCCAATATTCGTCTCTTATAAGGATACCTTAAACGGGCCTTATTATCGGGCTTGAAACCGACGGTACCAATGACCTGTCTCAACTAACAACTTTCTGTACACAAAATATAAGTACGCTCTTAAAATTTGGATTTTCCTTTTAATTGAGCACTCTGCTGGAATTCTTTTTCCAAAAAAACTAATCATATATATATATATATATATATATATATATATATATTATAATAAATCTGTATTCCTGTCTGTTTTTCTGGGGGTGGGCAGCTGTTTGAAATGACGTCAAAGACTAGGTCATATGATTGTATCTATATATATATATATGAAGTAGTAGCGTCTGTGTGTGTTTTTATCTGTGTGTACAACTCCCTATGATCAAATAAATATAAAAATATAAAGTGTGTGTACACCTCTCCTGGTCAAGAAATATTAACGCCCCATGATAAAGATACTTCTGTCAAAGGAGACAGTATTTATTTGCTTCCCCACTGAGCAAATTAGGGACAAGGCCGTTTTTAATGTGGAGAGAGAGGGAGGGGGGAGGGAAAGGAGTATCCTGCTCCCGAGATGTGGGAAATGGGAGCTGGATAGTAACTGTGGTCGTAGGGTGATCCCTACCTTGACCAAGTTCAGATATGTGGGGTTGTTATTTAATTGCCGCCCACATCGGCAAAATGTGGCACAAGGCCGGAAAGTGGGAACCCCGCAGGCTCCCCTAAAGGAGGGGCACTCCTGCAATTTTAAAAATTGCCTGAGTAACCCCGTCGGCATTCCCCGGTCGGGGCGCCTCAGGCAGCAAGCAATAAACTTGCCCCACCGGAAAGCCCGGTGGCAAGGCCTGGGAGGGTGGACCTCCTAGGTATTACCCAGGCGGTGTACCTCAGTCCAACAGGTGCTGGGCCGGTTCCCGGCCCCTCACCTGTTGGGCTGAGTGTCAAGTGACGAATCCTTGACAAGTAAGGTCAGATATGTGGGGTTACCCCCACATGTGGTCTTTGCTAGTCATAGCTAGCCTTTGCTTGCAGCATCTGTCGGAACAGGTCCAAAAGGCCGGGCAGATCCTTCGGGCGAATGGGCCGGTATTTATTTGGTTCACTGTATTTAGTAGTTTTACGCCGATATAATTCGTTGTTCTGTTTATAATTGTTTATTTTTGAAAAAAAAAACCTTACAGCCATAAAATTATAAGTGATTTACCATACTTATAGGTATATGCACTGAACAGATATCATAATACTTAAAGTTAAATTCAAATTTTGATATGTCTTTTAATCTAAACGCGAAAAAAAGATTGGGACGCTGCATGCTGCAAACGTACACAGTAAAACAATACGTTGTAAAATGCTCTTATGGTTGTCGAGGGTTAAAGTAGATTTATTTGTAAGAAAATCGCGTTAAAATAACTTAAACGTAATACAGAAATGAACGATATAAAAAAAGTAAAAAAGTAAATTTAACCTAAAATGAGTTCCAACACGTTGACCCACCCCCTAAAAAACATTTGTTTACATTGGGGCGGGGGGTGATGTTGTGGCGTTGTTGTAATTGTACTATTTAGAAATATTATTTACAGTTCTTGTATTTCAGTTAGTATACATTTCATTTATATTTAATTAATTTACAGTCATTAATATCTTTCAACAGTTGCATTTAAAACCGGAATGATACCACCCAAACGAAGTAGAAACGAAATTACATTTTACCAGTAATATTTCTGACAAAAGACAAGAATTACTGTTTCGAGTCGGAACTTATCCGATTGAGACTTATTATATTCTTGACCGCGAAATATCATTTTAATTTACTCTCTTATTTCAAATGGCTTCATACATTATTAGGATTGATTTATTGATTTATTTAAACTAAAAGATTTTCAGAACGATCCTAATGTTTCAAGTAAAGAGAATATAACTATTTAAATAAAATGATATACGAGATGCCTTCCATAATTTTCAAAACTTTTTCTCGTATGAGCACATTTATTACATTTAATTGGTTACTCTACACATCTGAAACCCAAGACTTTTCTAAATAATCTCCTCCGGCTGCAGTAATCTTATTGTTTCGTTTTTACAACTTCTGTCAGACCCCATAGAAGTCTTCTTGTATGAATGTGTCAATGACCCTCGTCACAGGCTCTTTAATCTCCTTAATTGTCTCATAACGACAGCCTCTAATGTGTGCCTGGAGCATTAGAAATAAGTCACAGCGATCACGGTCATGACTACAAGGAGGGAGAGGAACTGCCTTGATGCCTATCTTGGTCCAATAGCAAAGCATCCTTGGTACAAATTTCGCGCAAATCTTCCGCATCTTCATTTCTCGCGGATAATTTTGCGTATAGTTCCCATACTGTGCATGTTTTGTCTCTATAGACGCACAACAGTCCTTATCCATGAAATTCTTTATTTGGCCAATCAACTCTGGTGTTCTTACTTCCTTACTTCTCTCATACTTCTAATCCTTCATAACAGACTTCCTGCCTTCTTTGAATCTGTTATACTACTAAAAAACTGATGCTTGATTTATGCAAGATGGACCAAAACTATTTGAAGCATCGCATTTTTCCAGGTTAACACATCATTTTATCGCATATCATACTTCTAAAGTGTCCTTACGTCCAGATTACATTTTTGACATTTTCAAGCTGTGATAATCAGGGTAAAGTGGGGTGTATTCCAATTCCTGCTGTAGCTTTTTATTCGAACCTGAACTGATAAAAATTGCTAATTCACATGATTAGATGAATAACAATAGCATACTGAATTTTCAATGCATGTACAAACATCTTGAGACTTATTGAAGGCATTTAGTATTACGCTGATTAAAGTCGCAAAGATAAGTAAATTCTAAATGCTTCCGTAAATATTAGTGACTAGAGATATTCCGTATAGGAGTGCCTGTGCGATGTAGTTTAATAAAGCAAGGATTGCGCAATAATCAATCAGTATTGCTATAGTTTGCGGGCAAAATGGAATCTATGAATATTGCTAACACTGTCAGGAAAGCAGAAACGGAATTCGTATGTTTTCCTTCTATTTCTTTCAATTAGGATTTTATATTGCTATATTCAGTGTTTTAGCAACGTCTTGACCAACGTAACCTCCACCTTTCTTCATGTGTATCCTGTCGACCTCAGGAAATGTTCTACCGTACTCGGAAATCGTTCCCTAGAACTCATAAATTTATAAAGAATTTCGAACGGAACCTTATATAATCCAGTAAGTATAAAGTTCTCTTTTCTGTCAGCAATAAAAGCGTAGAAGTCTTGAGAAATAGTGTCGCCTTGAGGATTTTCGGTTAGAACTGAATTTAAAGTATTTTTACGTCCTTGTGTGTGTTTCTGTACCCTTCTGCGACTCAATGAGACAATACGAAGTGTGTCAGGTTATGACCTGGCCTTCTCATACCCACTAGACACACCCGAATTGGGGGTGGTAGCCAGTTATCGGACAGAATAGAAATATATAGCCTTACACCTAGCTAGTGCAGATTTATGGCATTGAGTCGGAAGATGTTGACAAATGTCAGACCAGTTGTCTGGGATGCTGTCGATGGATATCAACATATGTGAGAGCAGACCACGACCTATGTGTCCTGGGATTATTCCAGCAGGACGATGAAGCAATAGAAAATGGGTGCAGTCAAGGTTACGGGAAAGAAGGTTCTTCTTCTGACTTTACGTGTGGTGGAGGTCACATGGATTATATCTGTCCAAAGTGAACTGGAATTGCCAAAAATGTGCGGAGACACTGCCACCGGCAAGATCAACGTAACGCAACCTCTGACCATGGTGAAATTAGACAAAGATTATGGAGCCCGCTATATTTGAAGTATTGTTAGTTTTTTGTTTGTTTGTTGTTTTTTTTTTTGTTGTTTTACTTGCAGATTTTTAATTCTCGAAAACTACTTACTTGTATGTTTTGTTGACTCTTAAACGCAATAGATTAAAGAAATAATAAATGTATATTTTTAGAAGAACCTTATGGAAAATAACGGCACTGGAACGCTGCTCTGCTAAGTACAGCGTCCCTTACTTAACCCATTATGCGCTGCTGCATAAATCATACATCGTATGCATCTAGAACAGGGGGAAAATAAAATTGTTACGCTACATTCAATTTCCATTTAATGAAAGCCGGTTTTCTATTCTTGTTGTAGATCATCTAATAGTTGGCCTGGTTTGTACAAATCCAAGAGCGATAGGAGCCTTCTATCATGTCTGAAAGTAAGACAATGTCCAAGGAGCGAAATCAGAGATGAGCAGCTGTACAACTCATGATTTTTACCAACTTATGGTTACATGACCATTGCCAGCACCCTCAAAGTAAAATCCGGACGGTTCAACGCTAATATGCACAACTCAATGAAGTTTCCCGCTACGATTATAGCGTTGGTGTTGTTTCAAGTGAGGGACACATCCTACCACCTCAAATCTTCAAAGTCAACTTGAAAGTCAACCCCAAAGCGTACCTGGATGGGCTGAAAAGTGTGATGATCCCCTAGTGCTATCAGTTGGCTGCTGGCAGACCCTGGGTGTAGCAGAAGTACTCGGCGCCGGCCTTCAAGATTTAATGGACCCAGACTTGGCTTCAGGAGTGCTACGACTTTGTACTCCTCTCTCTCTTTCTCTCTCTCTCTCTCTCTGGCCCTCTCTCTCTCTGGCCCTCTCTCTCTCTCTCTGACCCTCTCTTTCCTGAACCTGCATCAATTGGACTTCGTTTGGTCACACGTTGAAAACATCACAATCATGACTTCCCACAACAAACAAGGCAACCTGATAGCCGCAATCTGCCGAACATTTGCCGATCTCTCGCCGGCGATTATGAAAAAACATACCTTCAGTCCCGGACACGTATTGAGACGATGATTGAGGCTGAAGGCGGCTACATTTAATAGATGTAAGCTCTACTACATAATTAAGTCACCTGAATTGATTTTTTCAATTAAAGTTTTAAAATATAGTTGTAGTGTTGTTTTCTTTAGGGCGACACATTTATCATCTCACCCTATGCATGATGCGGAAATACGCCGAGGAAGAATTGCATTATAGTACCAACTGTTAAAATTACTGCTGGGTATTTAAATTCTGACAACATTGATTCATTAAAAAGGTTTAATATAAATTTACTACTTTTTCCTTTTGAATTCTTCAGAATGTTTCTTCATTAATTTCGGTTTCTTCAATTTCCTGAAGCTGTTATAACATATTTTCATCATGCAGCATTTACAGACTGTATTTTTTTTAACAAGAGAGTCCCATCTTATGAATGCCAGAAGGCGACTCAAGTATAAGTGCTAGTGAATGCACTGTGATCAAGGCAACGACATCCTAACAATCGTTATTAAGGGCGGAAATTGACATTTTTAGGGACGCCTAAACAAGAACTCGTTTATATTGGATATTAAGGCAAGCATGTTTTAGTCAGCTTGAAAGCAGGCATACGAGACTGAGTTCCACAGATTGCTAGTTCTAGAAACAAAAGCTGTGTTTATTGAATTTGCATGTGGATTAAAGCACATATAGAAGGTATGAGAAATTGTTGATAGAGGTTGTTGAAATACGAGTGATTTTTGTGTAAGTTTTGCAAGGGGACTATATATTAAAGCTCCTAGGAGCACTTTCAACGGAAATAGCAAAAGAGCAGGAAGAGAGGCTCGCAGCGTATCTTCTCGTTGCTCCCATGTATCGCTCCGGAAGTGTTTTGCTTTCGTAGTGTTCTATTGTTCCGTTTTCATTCACTCCCTTTACAAGCCTTTCATTGTTTTTAAAGATTCCATCTCATTTGAACTTTTATGATGTGTATCTGTAACGACCCAATTGCATTTATTTCTGTTGCTGGGTGTTTATTCCTATTTGTCGGACATATCTTCTGAGGTTGTTTTCTCTTAGATTTGACTTAAACTAATAATTTAGCAACATTCTGTTGCTTGGTGATCTTCATTGCAAATCTACTTTCTGGTTAAGGGATTCGTGTGTAAATAAAATTAGCACGAGTAGATTCTGATATTTTAGTATATCACAGAAAATCATGGAGAGAGTCATCTATCTCCAGATGAAAATTGGTAAACATAACTTAAACATTGAGGAAGTTAATCTCATTTAAAATCCGTCAGCTTCTTTTGGGACACCCTGTATACAGAGAGATAGAGTGAGTGAGAGAGAGATACACACACATTATCTAGAATAATCCATGACTATTGTGTTAAAAACTGTATTTTTTGGTCTGTTAATATATACAAGAGTCGGTTACTCATTTTTATGAAAGATTTCAGTTGGAGGAGAGTGAAAAATTGATCCCAAGGTTTTACTTATTCTTTACAGTTTACATTTTACCAGTAATATTTCTGACAAAAGGAAAGAATTACTGTTTCGAGTCGGAACTTATAATATTCTAGACCGCGAAATATCATTTTTATTTATTCTCTTTCTTCAAATGGCTTCATACTTTATTAGGATTGATTTATTTAAACTAAAAGAATTTTTAGAACGATCCTAATGTTTCAAGTAAAGAGAATATAACTATTTAAATAAAATGATATACGAGATGTCTTCAATAATTTTCAAAACCTTTCTCGTATGAGCACAATTATTACATTTAGTTGGTTACCCTACACATCTGAAACCCAAGACTCTTATAAATAATCTCCTCCGGCTGCAATAATCTTATTGTTTCGTTTTTACAACTTCTGGAAGACCCCATAAAAGAGATTCTATTTTTAATTTTTCGAACCGTAATTTCTGATTTGTCGCCCGCGTAATTACGTGGTGGAGGTTTGTAATAGTATATGTCGAAATATATTAAAACAATTTTGTTACTATTTCTTTTTATTCAGAAATGATTATTTAACAAGTATTTGTTAAAATTAAACTTAATGACTTCATTGTAGTTGTTGTATTTTAGAGAGAGACGGGGTACATCTTGATGACGGGAAGAAAAGAGAGGCATTTATACATTTTACAGTATATTCCTTCTTACTTACTCATATATTGTAGAAAGGAGGGTTATCAGTTCTTTTACCGCAAGAGGGGGCAGTCATTACTTATGGTACAGAGGGAGACACATTTTAAGATGGCGGAGAGAGACATTACTTAGATGGGTTTATACACAAAGTTCATTATAAATGAAAGTGGTTAACTCCATATAAAAAAACTCAAGTAAACACTTCAATAAATCTCCACACTAACGTACTGTATTTGCAATAATCCTTATCTCTGAGTGGCTTCCGGTCCTTGATAAGTGATGACCACCGTGTAAAAAAAGAGTGAGAACAAAGTTCATTAAGATGAGAGCACACAATGTTCGTATAAATGATTCACATTACCTTTACTTGTTGAGAATAACACAACACGAAGACGCAGTTATAAAATTGGTGAGATGTTCCTTTATTACTTCGACCGGTTGCAATGAGTTCACATCCAGGAATTCAAAGTTGAATTACATGTTTAATGTTCTAACCCTTCGCTTCTAAAGGGAGGCCCGTCCGACTCGACTCTGGAGCCTGTCTCGACCCGACTCTCTCTTTCTCTCTCTCTATTTCTCTCTCTCTCTCTCTCTCTGCCCGACCCCGACTGTTTCTGTCTCCTAAAACTAGCAACTATATTGAGAATTCATTTCCTGCCATGACGTCACACACATGGCCAAAACCGTGATCGAACTCATATGGAGAACTCACGTGGCCTGGACATGCGTTATTCTCACATGTCTGCAGACAAGAATCCTTACTAACCTATTTTTTGACCTAACTTATTTTTCCATATATTTTTAATTTTCTATTGTTCGCTTTCTAGTTGACCTTATTTTAATTCCGTTTTCATATAAAGATTTGAATAATTAAATTCCTTTCCAAACATCATATCTAAACTATTGTATGTGAAAACCAAACAATGGGTAAATTCCATTCCTGGCTCTATTCCTGAAGTTTGCTTACGGGGTTCGAATCTCGTCTATCCTATCTCGTTTTTACTTATTTAATGTTTTTCTTACATACAAGAAAAGGCGACCTTTTCTTTTAACACAGTCAGCTGTTAAGTAGACCTATCGTATTGTTTATACAGAAGTAGAATTTTGGAAAAATAATATTTCGTTATGACGTTTCGGAATTTTTGAGATGAGGATTGGTTATTTGTATCATTATTCATCGGACTACTGTTCTCATCTTGAGTGTTATTTTACTAATGTTTCGGTCTATATGACCTCCGACCTTCTTCAGGTGTATATTGTCGAACTCGGTAATGTTTCTGTCGAACTCGGGAATTTGGACGGAATTTCGAGCGAAACCCTTTATATACTTCACGCGAGTAGCATGCTCTTGTTCTGTCTATGGATTACTTAATACATCTCTTCAGTCATGGCTGACGGATCAAGAGCACGCTACGCTCGTGAAGTAAGTAAAGGGTTCCGCTTGAAATTCCGTCTAAATTTCCGAGTTCGAGAGAAACATTACCGAGTTCGACAAGATACACCTGAAGAAGGTCGGAGGTTATATCGACCAAAACATTGTGAAAGTCACACTCAAGATGAGAACAGTAGTTCGATGAATAATAATATAATATTTTGTTAACTGGTGGTCCGTTTAATTTTCGTACACAGAAGAAAGACAAGTTTTTTATAGTGGTTGTAGCTGGATAGGAATTTGTAGCGAATGTTTTACAAATAACAAAAACCATAGCTCTGAACTGATTTGAACACTTCACATACCAAAGACGATGGAGTTGGAAACAACTAGAAATATTTCTTCTGTGATACATTGCTACGTCACTGGTTGAAAACAGCTTGTTAACACATCTTGTATTTCAATGTTTTCATCTTATCATCGGCGTTAAAATAATTCCCAATATTAAAATTCAAAAACACTAATGGAACGAACGCACGGAAAAATTTACTAAATCAAAACACGGCGAAATTATTGCCTGCAAACGCCATCACTCAATTATTCGCTCAATCAATTCCGTTAAACGTTTTGGCTGAAATAAAACATATTAACTCATCAGTCAAAATGGAAATGAAAATGGAAATTTCTTTCCACGTCCAAGAGGAGAAACGTTTGCATCACTTAACGGAAGATGCTAATAAAATAAAGATATGAGCGATGTTAATTCAGAGCCGGACAATTAATTAGGATAAAATTTTAACGACGTTTGTAGTATCATTTTCCATTTCAAATTTAGAAAAGTGGAAAGAGAAAAACGAGAAGCTAATTATTGCCAAATAACATATTGTACACATACTTATCATTAAATAAACACATGACGCAAGTGATAAGATATAATATCTAGAAATTCTTTACTATTTCTTGAGGTGACATTTTCTATATAATACTTTCTATTTTCTCTGATTTCAGCCTGGCGTTGCCCGGGTGTTTGGAGGTGTATGTTGAGCAAAAAAAAAATCGGTCACTTTCTTTTTTTAAATTTGACCTCTATTATGACTCCTTAACATTTATTGTTTTAGGCTCAAATCAAGTTATTAAATTAGATCCATGTCCAAGGAACCTATATCTAAAGTTTCAAGTGTTTAGACTCAAAATTGTTGGAGGAGTTTGGAAGTGTTCTCAAAGGTCACATCGTTGAACTTTGACCCCTTAATCGCCAAATTTCTTGCCGAAAATGATTACAAAGATTTTCCCAAATCTCAGTACCCTGCATATCAAAATTCAAGTCTGTAGACTGAAAATTGACAGAGTTATTGCGTACGGAATGTACACACACAGACACACAGATACACAGACAGACAGACAGACAGACAGACACTTTCACTTTTATAGATAAATAGATTGCTTTTCAAGTTAGTAAATTCCACATTTAATGCAACGGTTATGTACGAGCCCACCGTTTTAAAAGCTTAAATACAAAAATCGAAAGTTAAATTCTAGTCAAAGTTCTATCACACTTATGCAGCATTTCGCTTTGGTGTTATGTGTCGTCATCAAATATATTATGCACCAGCAGGGTGACCCGTCATTGCCCGGCATTTAATGATGATCAAAGAATGTTTCACACTCCCATATTTTTTATTGTAATCTAAATCGATGAAATTGCCCATTTTTCAATCAAATAGTTCATGGCCTGCTTTAATTAGGGACCCATCGCGGTGCACCTGGAGGAAGCTTTACATGCCTCTTGCAGTGACAAGTTCACAATACATTTTAATTTACATTTTACTGTAGAGCACCTATCGTTCATTATATAAAATTATTTATATATATATATATATATATATATATAATGGATTGCATTAAAGTTTAAAATGTAAACGTCAAGTACCATAAATAGAGACCTTCATATTGAACGCTCCTTGTCACATCAAAAAATCTACTGTTCATTTTATTTGTCTGGCATTATTTGTTGTGTGGACATGATGAGTTGAATTTAAGTTTAATTTTTTTTTTAAGTCAATAATATGGTGAAATTGTGCTTTAAACAGAAATACGCATTTCAAACGCGCTGCAATGAAAAAAACAACTTGCTCTTGATTTTATATGTTGGGTCTTTCGGTTTGTGTGGTAATAAAACTTCTCAAATGCTCTTTTGATGGTAAGCTGTGTAAGATGTTTACTTTGGTGAAAATCGCCTGTTCCTTTTTTTATCGGATAATTTAAATTATCGATTATTGTAACTTATTGAAGATATCTAAGAACATTATTCAAGCACAGGAATTAAATTCGTGTAAAGCGACTCAGTGGTTTTCGAGTTCATAGGGAACGAACACATAGACACATACACATACAGACACACAAAGTTCCTTTTATATAATAGTAAAGATAGCGATAATCATATATATATATATATACATATATATACATATATATATATATATATATATATATATATATATATATATATATGTACGTGGTTTAGTTCTCTCCCTCTGAAGAACTAACACACCATAATCGGAAAGTGAGATTGAGAAGTCAGCGCTTCCGAGGGGGACCACTGAGTTGCAAAAATATGCCTGGGCAGCCTCGTGGACATTAACCAGTGAATTTACTACAGGTGATTAGCAGTAAACTAACCCCTATTCAAAGACAGAAAGCAAGTCCTGGGAAGGTGGACCGCCTAAAACAGCACAGAACTAAAACTCGCACAGGGACGAAATCATTACAGGAATGGTCTAATCGATGTTGATTTTATGGCCCGAGGATAAAATCCGTCGCCGGCTAAGATTGCTTATTTTGGGGAGCCATGTAAATGTAGGAGTTTTCATTTAGGCCGGTATAGTTTTTTTAGAGTGATTTTTGCTTTCGCACCGCCCGCTTCCGACGGTGTCTTCCGGAGAAACTTCCGTTCTGAACACCGCCTAACGTGAATTCGGACTTTTTTTTTTTTTCAAATCGAACGGCATGTGAGACTGATGAGGCACAAGTAAGGCAAAAAGAGTGTTTCGGTTGAAGAAATAAAATTATACTTCTGCACCAGTTTGACTCGGTTTTACTTTAACTTTGGTTTTTAACCCTTATTGCTACTGTATGTAACAAAAAAAACTGTTGTGCTTTTTTAATTAATATGCTCAGTAATTTTTTTTTTTTTTTACAAAAGCAAAAAAGAGGGCGGACATTGGGAATCTGAGCCTCAACCTTACCTTATAACTTCCACAATTTTCACTTTTTCTTAACCTTGTTCTTGTTACTATCATCCAATAGAGACTTATGTATCAGATTTAAAAATGGAAAAAATGAAACTTTAAAAAAATATATATTAAAAAAAAACTTCTAAAATAATTTTTTATGGCTTTTCACAACTTGTTCACTTTTCTATTATAACGTTGTAGTAAATTAAACACGAACTTAAGGTCCACCCGCACTCTAAAATTACTTGGCTGACGGAACAAGAGCACGCTACCCCCGTAAAGTAAATAAAATGTTCCGCTCGAAATTCCGTCTAAATTCCCGAATACGACAGAAACATTACCGAGTTCGACAAGGTACACCTGAAGAAGATCGGAGGTTATATCGACCGAAACGTTGTAAAAATAACACTCAAGATGAGAACAGTAGTCAGATGAATATTAATACAAAACGTAATATGTTATAAAGTTCATTCTTCACTTAATAATCGGTGAAAATTTCGTATTGAATTATTTGATCTATAGTAGATTTTAAAAGAGAAACTCCGTCAAAAAAAATAATAAATCTTACCTTTCGTTTTGGCAAGGCCTACAGGAATGTATTGTCATTGTCACTAGGCACTCTGATAAAAGAAAAACTTTGATAGATTATGCGAAATTTAGCATTTGCCAAGACGGGTCAGTTCTTTTTCACCAGCGCCGTTTTATTAAAGGGAGCCCATAAAAATGAATGGCCCCCTTTCAACTTTAATTACTAATGTTTGCGAATCATTTGATTGCATTTCTTTTTAGATGAGAAGAAAGGAAAAAAGCAATTATCCAAGGATTTGTGAAGTCTCCGCTAAAGTCAACACTTCATGCGAATTGTGTTGAAATAGAATGAAATAAAACAGAAAACCTTATTCTGTCTTTAAGTAAATCCTGACGAAATATTCAAAATCACATATTATTCGCAGTTTAAATAAGACCAACCTTCTCCAGATTATTTTACTTCAAGTAACAGAACAAACCTGGATATTCCACCAGACTAGATAAGCTTTTCTATGGGGCCTCGTTATACCAAGATACCAGTAGAGAGATATGCTAAAATATATTTAAATGGCCAATTGCATTGAGAAAGTTGTGTTCTTACCTTCTTTGCTTACCTTCTTTGCTTACCACGTTCTTTGCTTACCACGTTCTTTGCTTACCACGTTCTTTGAGCAGTAAATGAGAATTTTAATGAAATATTCGAATAGCTATGTATCTCGTATAAGATTCAAGTGTTAGTCTCAGAAAGAGGTATTTTGATTTCTGAGGACTTTGATTGAAGTCGACTGAAGTAAAATGAAACAGATATATAAATAAGACTCAAACATACCAATAACTCTCATTGTCATAAGTGATTTTCAATTATGTTATTTATCGTTTAACCATAGATAACTAAATAAATAGCTGATATCAGTATATCTAAATGAAAATTTGATTTTTGGTCCCCCCCCGACAAAAAGAGAGTGGACAAGTAAATTCGCCACTGTCCGTTCGTCCGTTTGTCTGTCTGCACTATTGCACTTTTCTCAATAACTACGCCTTGGAATTTTTTGAAATTTTGCACAAACATTAAACATGATATGAGTAAAAAACGTAACTGAACGGATTTTCCGCGAACACTCCGTTGCCCCGTAATGATGCCTTTCGGGTTAAAGTGGCTAAAATTGACACTTTTGTGCTTATTAAAAAAAATGGATGCCTTGGATTTTTATAAGACTTTCCGAAAAGCTTTAACTAACTAATTTCTATATAATTTTGTTTGTCGATACTTCGCGATAACTTTGGGTGTGCTTCAGGAGTTCTTTCAAAGCTAATAAAAACACTCCATTTTGGGATCTATTTTACCATATTTGTGCAAAATGTTCTGTGTACGTTTATTTAGCAGTTTTGCATTGTGTTGAACTCATATTTAAATATGTTAAGGACTTGGAGATTTGGGGGCTTAATGGGGGGGGGGAGAGACAAATGATGGACGTAGTCATTTCTTTTTAAACATTGCGCAGTACTAAGTTTACATATGTTAAGGCCTAAAATTGCACCGTTTGTTCATTTTCGTCAGGATTTGACGTCCCCTGAAGATGTTTGGAGCTAAATAGGGGAGGGGGTTTAAATGCTGAACTTAGTCATAATTTAATACCTCGTTCACTGTGCACTCACGTTGGACCATGCATGCCTCACTTGTTTCTTATGTATTTTGTTTTTCATTATATTTTTAATAGAGTTGCGGGTTCAAATGGCTGGTTGCTTTAGGAATGCACGGTCATTAGTGTGTCAGTAATGGACAAAGACGACGGATAATATTTAATAAAATGTCGACAAAGTAAAAAAAAAAAAATGAGACGAGCAGTTGAGTAAAGGAGAGAATTAACGTACATTGTAGAGTCTCTTTACACATTAATAATCGGAATTTACCGGAATACAACCAACACAGGGAGGTGATGGTTGACTATTGGTTAACGACCGGACTGACCACCTGGATGACCCAAGTTTGAATCCAGTTGGTTCTAAAAAACCTTCGCGTGATTCCTGAGGACGTTCTAAAAAGAATTCTGATTAGAAAAATATCGAGGAAACCAATGCCAACACCAAAATATTCGGACTAATACGCTATTATCATGATCCCCATATCTATCTATAGATCTATGAAACTGAGAATGTGTGTGAAGACACTTCCCAACCTCTATACTCCACGAATTATTTGATCTACAGATTTGAAATTCGGTATTCATAGAGTATCAGACATGCAGGACACTTTTTAATCGGTTTTTTATCCAGGAAAAAAGGGTTTCTAAGGGGGTCAAATAACAATTTGTTACTTTGGATCATCGGTCAATTGTCTTGCGGGGTTTCGAAACACGTTTTACAGAACGTGGCAAGCTGTGCTAATGATTATTGTACTTGACTAACTGTCATAAGGTTTTGGTTTCGATCTCAGCCCGAGTAATTTGTTTTTATTTACAAGATATGAACTGTTTCGAAAAAAAACACAATACTCGCATGCAGTCTGATTTTCTTTCCGTTTTTTTTTCTTTTTACTTTATTTTTTGAAGAAATTTAACGTTGCGTTTAATACCTGGCAACGCTGAGTACATCTTTTATTACACACAAACACACACACGCACACACGCGCGTGCGCGGTCGCATGCACATATATATATTTTTTTTTATTATTATTTTTAAAACAGTAATCTACGTACACGCGTGTTTCGAGGTCGTTACCTCTCGTCAGCGTAGTTCAACTGTTTCTAGGGATCGAAACTCAGACCATGAGCTTCGAGGCGGAGCCAATATAAACCGTATGTATCGCTTGAAAAAAAAAACAATAACAAATATATATATATATATATATATATATATTTATATATTTATAAAGTGATGGTTTTGTAGTTCCAACGAGAGAAAAAAATGTATATTTAAAAGAGTGTAGCCATCAACAATTGCTCTGATAGCTCACAGTAAAACTCAGACGCAAAGGATAGTTGATACCTTCTCTCAAACAGCCAAGTAGATAGGCCTACACATCAACATAAAAAAGACAAGTGATATATCAACCCTCACCAGATAACAACGACCCGCAAGGTTATAAAGTTGTAGAAAACTTCAAATATCTTGAAGCACTCTAAGCACTGATAACCGTGCTGATAAAGGAATAAGCTGCCGAATCCAAAGCGCATGCACTAACTTTGGTAAGCTAGAAAAGAGGCTCTGGATAAGGGCCGGTATCCGTCTAGACACGAAGTGCAGAGTTTACAAAACCATCGTACTGCCAGCCCTGCTGTACTCAGCAGAGACCTACACTCTGTATAGAGAACACATAATGAGATTGGAAACCGTCAAAAAGAGATACCTGAGAAGGATCATGAAGATAATATGGAGTGACTACATACCAAATACGACAGTTCTCAGGAGAGCATACCTAGATAGCATGGAAGCAAACCTTGCTAACTACGATGGACCGGGCACATTGCCAGATTGGAAGACAATGAAATTCCAAAGATGGTCATTTACAGGGAACTGAACAATGGAACACGCAAGGTAGGAGGTCAGAAGCTTAGCAACAAAGATGGAACAAAGCGGCACCTGAAACCAATGAACATACATGTCGAGAGTTGGGAGGAACAAGCCAAAGAAAGAAGTAGTTGGTGGAACAGTCTCCACAAAGGAAAAAAAGAAATAGAGGGAAAGATTGGAGAAGCCTTCGCGCTGAGACACAAAAGAGGACACACCCCCGGCACCCACATATGCAGTGCCTGTGACCGGATGGTTCACACAGAAAGAGAACTACGCCAACACAGAAGGAAAAAGCACTGAGGCCCCGACCAGTCATCGTCAAGATTGACGGGCTGCATCATGATGATGATATAAAAAGGAAATATAAGTGAATAAAGAATATTTTAGGAGGAATATATATATATATATATATTAATATATATATAATATCTAAATATAAATATATATATAAATATATAAATATTTATATATAAATACATATATATAAATACATATATATATCAATGCATTAGCAGTATCAGAATTTTTGTAGGAATTTTTGACACCCCTAACACGAAACTGCGAATACAATATAAAAATCTCGTAATTTCTCTGTTAAAAGTGGGTTATTTATTTTCTTTATGGATTATACTTCCAAAATAAACTATTACAGTTGTTTTAAAAGTAATAAAAATATTTTTATTTTTTTTTTAAAACAGTAATGAATTTTCCGAACTCAATATTTTTCAATTTTTAAACTCAATATTTTTAAATTTTTAAATTTTAAAAATCTATCAAAATTTTTCTATTGATTCTATTTTTACGATATTTTCAGGGTCAATGTGAAATTTTATGTTCTTTCCAATAAACCGAATATAATATTTTAGACAAACGTTTTTTTTAAATTCACGCCCCCCCCATTTTCACGCCCCCCCCCCATTTTCACGCCCCCCCATTTTGAAATGTCTATTAAAAAGTAAATAATTAATTTATGTTTAATAGGTTTATATATCACAAATTGAAGAGAAAAGGTCAATAAATAATATATTCAAATTTAAAACAAAAAAAAAATCAGTTTTTTAGAAATTTACCTGTAAAGTCCGAAGTTTAAAACCTTATTTTATAAGAACACATTTTTTCTTTTTGTCTTTTTTTTTTTTTTTAATGAAACCTTGGTCCTTGCTCCTTTAATTGAAAAAGAAATTAGGGCTTGAATTACATTTTTCGAGGAGTTATAAGCTTAGAAAGATAGGGGGTCGAATAATTTACGCCTCCCATTTTGAAATGTCTATTAAAAAGTAAATAATTAATTTATGTTTAATAGGTTTATATATCACAAATTGAAGAGAAAAGGTCAATAAATAATATATTCAAATTTAAAACAAAAAAAAAAAATCAGTTTTTTAGAAATTTACCTGTAAAGTCCGAAGTTTAAAACCTTTTTAAAAAAAAAAAAACACATTGTTTTTTTTTTTTTTTTTTTTAAATAAAACCTTGGTCCTTACTCCTTTAATTGAAAAAAAAAATTAGGGCTTGAATTACATTTTTCGAGGAGTTATAAGCTTGGAAAGATGGGGTGGAATTATTCACTATTTTCACGAAATTTCTGACACTGCTATCAATGCATATATATATATACATATATATATAAATGCATATATATACATATATATATAAATGCATATATATATATAAGTGCATATATATACATATATATAAATGCATATATATATACATATATATATAAATGCATATATATACATATATATAAATGCATATATATACATATAAATGTATATATACATATATAGATAAATGCATATATATACATATATATATATAAAATGCATATATATACATATATATATAAATGTATATATACATATATATAAATGCATATATATACATATATATATATAAATGCATATATATACATATATATATAAATGCATATATATAAATGCATATATATACATATACATATATAAATGCATATATATACATATATATACACACATATATATACATATATATACATATATATATATATATGCATATATATGTATATATATATGTATATATATATATATATATATATATATATATATATATATAAACTTTGGTGATCTAACAAGAAGTGGTGTGTCAACGCGTTTCTTTTTATAATATGAAAATAAAAATTCATACAATACAAACAGAAGAATAATAAAATATCGACAAATATTAAAGACATATAATAAAACTATTAAAAAAAGGTTTAAGTGGCATTAAATAAGTACATTTAGAATCAGTAAATAACCAAACTAAATTCATAAAATAGTTTGTACGCTTACACGCGTCAGAGTTGCACTTTATTTTGGCTAATTTTCAAATTTTTGAATCGATGTTTTCGGCGTTCACCAATGTTCCTTTTTGGGAAGAATCGGTCAAAGCCAGACGTGACCAAAGTGTTCAAAAGATCGAATTTCCCTTCGCTGGTCTTTTGTTGTTCCAAAGCAAAAGCGGGTCGAAATCAAATAGAGAGAAAATAGCGCTAGCGTGTTCAAAAGAGAAGAGGAAGAATAACCATTTCGAATCGTAATAATCAGCTCTTTACAGTATTGTTCGTTGAGGTAAGTGATTCATCCCCCGTTGTTTTACAATCGACAATATGGCTGGCAACGCTCGTAAAACGCGAAAGTAGTGCCGGCAATGACCTTTTCGTTTTCGTACTTTTGCAAATAAGAAACTAAATCAAACGCGAATATTTTAAATACTTCTAAATAGGGGTAATGTTTATTTCGATTGCAAAGCGACCCCACTAATGCTAAAATCGTTGTATATATATATATATATATATATATATATATATATATATATATATATATATATACAACGATTTTAGTATTAGTTGGGTTGTTTATTTCGATTGCAAAGCGACCCAACTAATTCTACAACTGTTATATATATATATATATATATATATATATATATATATATATATATATATACAACGATTTTAGCATTAGTTGGGTCGCTTTGCAATCGAAATAAACATTTTTTATATATATATATATATATATATATATATATTCTTTGTTTGTTGACGCAAATCACTATCCTATTTTGATACACAGACACACACGTACATATACATATATATATATATGTGTGTGCGTGTATGTGTGTGTATGTGTGTGTGTGTGTGTCTGTGTGTAATTGTTTATAATTCGTCATTATTGTCGCTTCTTTAAGAATTTTTTTTTAAGTTGAGCAACTGTCTTGTAATAGTAAAAAGTCACTCAGCTGATCTTGAGTGCGAGACCGCGACATACTGTTACTTGATAACTCTAAGATCGCCTGTATTAAACGTTAAGCTTTATTTAGGTTTAAATCTCCCTTAGTTTCCCGGCGATAAACGGTTTCTCTTAATTATTCTCCTTGCTAAATCAGTACAAAGTGACTTCGTGGTGGAGTTTGAATTGTTCGAACAGCGTCGATCGTCATCTGATGCTCGCGTAAGCATGAAACTCTAGTGCCTGTAATTATAAAACAAATATTAATAATTATATATATTTGCACACACACACACACACACACACACACACACACACACACATATATATATATATATATATATATATATATAGGCTAAAAGAGGTTTGAGTAAATAATGTAAAAATAAGAATAAAGCAACAAACAAAGTAAATTCAACCAATCAAGTACTTGCATACGCCGACTTCTAAAAAGTCTTAAAAGGATAGTAAATATGAATTTCTAAGATGAGGATTGGTTATTTCTATTATTTGTATTCTTCGGAATAATGTGCTTATCTTGACATATCCACAACATTTATGTCGATGTAAACATCGCACTTCTACAAGTCTTCTTTGTATACCTCGCGAAAATAGCTGCAATTATGAACAGAATCGTTTATTTATTTCACAGTGCTAACATGCCCTCGTTCCGTCAGTATGTAATTCATAATTGCAGTTTTCGGTTTCACTGATAATTTAACCGTAAAGTAATTAACACCTTCACATATAATTTTTTTTCCAAATATTCTATCCTCTGCATCACGGGTCTTGTGGACAGTATTAGTGCGAATTGTGGGAACATAAAAATTATTTTATTTCTAGTTGTAAAAATCACTATTTAATATAATTATTATTAATTCATTTAATAACCTGCAATCACTGCATCAACTTGCTCTCTCGAATTCACTCTAGCACTAATGGTAATTTGAGGGGTCATCAGTTGTTTACCATGAAAAACTGTTTCGAGGATTTTAAAACCAAACAGCATATAAAATCATGGCTCCTCAGCAGTTTTGATCAAACACCACCTCCCTTAATCTTAAGAAGAAGACATGTTGCAAATATTAGATCTAGTTTCCTATTCTTAATTAATTTGGCTAACCTATTCATGTTATAAAAATGAAGCCCTTATCTGTGAGATTCATCTGTTTCCAAATTCAAAATGGATATATTTTTTTATTTACCAGTCTTGTATTTATAAGATTAGGATTAATCCATTTGACTACGTATCACCACCACTATGATAAGTACTTTATATATTTACATTCTTATTTATTGAAAATTAAGATTATATAAAGGTTAAAAATATTTATAAATATATACACTTTTACGATGTTTCTGAATTTTTGAGATGAGGATTAGTTATATGCATTATTATTCATTGTACTATTGCTTTCATCTTTAAGATGATTTTCACAACGTTTCGGTTTCCTGGAGGTTAAGGGTTCAATCCTCAGTGTGGGCGACCGAAATATACATTTGCGAATTACTTAGGACCTTTATCCAGTCATGGCTGAAGGAACAAGAGCACGCTACCCCCGTGAAGTAAATAAAGGGTTCCACTCGAAATTCCGTCCAAATTCCCGATTTCCACAAAAACATTCCCGAGTTCGACAAGATACACCTGAAGAAGGTTGGAGTTTATATCGACCGAAACGTTGTGAAAATCACACTCAAGATGAGAACAGTAGTCCGATGAATAATGATACATTACTAAAATAGTTTTGGATTTCCTTTATTAATATATTCTGGTTTATTTTATACTATTCAAAAGCATCAGAATTCCGAACAAATGCTTTTTTTAACTGTTTAAATATTGTAGTTTTATCCCCCACACCTTTTTTTATCATCCTTATTACTAAGCTAGAAACTGGGGGTATAAAATCTATTTATTTTAAAGTAACGCGAGCTATTCTCAAAAACTCTGACATAATGCTTCCATAAAAAAATATACACACACACACACACACACACACACACATATATATATATATATATATATATATATATTACTGTTGTTGTTTTTGTTACTGTTATTGGTTACTTATCACCGTACCTCTATAAAGTCATGGCTGACAGAACAAGAGCATGCTTTCCCTGTAAAGTAAATAAAGGTTTCCGTGCGAAATTCAGATTCGCTGACTTTTACAAGACACACCTGAAGAAGATCGGAGGTAACATCGACTCAAATGTTGTGAAAATAGCGCTCAAGATGAGAGCAGTGATCCGAAGAATCCAAACAATACATATAAAAACATAGACAAACCTTAAGAACTAATGTCGTTGCATAAAACTATATCGCAAGTCTAATCGTACTTGGAAAATACTAAAGGAAATCATATTTGTTTTCAGCCAAAAATCTAAGACGACATAGTGCTGTCATACACATAGCGCAGGTAAAATGTAGATATGCAGGCGCGTAGAGAGGATTGAATCCCGCTGTTCTTTTTTTATTATTCAATTTTCACCCCAAACAAGGCACAGTGCTACTTTGAAGTAGGAGGCTACTATCGGGAACAGAAGTTCCAGGGATATTATGAAGGGAGATAAGTGTCAAGATGTCTGTTCACATTACACTTGAACTTCTGCATGCCAGTACAGTTGGGAAAGCAGAACCCCGGAAGTGAGTTCCAACGTGTTAGCAGTTCTGGGAAAGAAACTATTGAAGTTGAAGACTTTTTACGCCTAGGGATATCTACTGTGAAGGGGTGGGATTTAGCTGCTTGTCGTGTTTGTTTGGGGTATTCACGTCGAGAGGGTACAAGTGCTTATTGCTCGTCAGAGCATTCGTTATTGAAGTACTTGGAGAACAGGTAGAGGGGTGTCTAGATGATAGTTCAAGATCTATCAGGTTGGCGACTCTCTTTTGAACTCTGTCCATGAGTGAGAGACAGGTAGCAGATGTACCAGCCCAAATGTGACAACAATACTCCAACAAGGATACTTTCATGTGTAAGAAGTTTTCTAGTCGGGTGGAGAGAGATCACCTTCTTTGCAGCAGCCTTGCCAATGCTGTGAAAGTATCTATTCCAGTTCATGTTCCTTGTAAACGTTAGGCCGATGAGTTTAAAGTAGTTTCAGGTAATGTGTTCTTGGGCATTGCTATTAGTGGTGGAGAAGGTTTTTTTGCAGAAGACCAGGGCCTCATGACGAACGCCTTCAAAAAGATTAGTGGTCTAAGCAACAATAATGAATGCAGGTTCTGGAGCACTGAGGTTGAGAGTGTGGGCCACCTGATTTCCAGTTGCAAAATTCTACTTGGAGATGGTTATTATACAGATCGTCATAACGGAGTTTGCAAATACCTTCACTGGAAGATATGTAAGAAACTAAACATTCAGTGTAGTAAAATAAATCCTGGGAACATATACCCGAACGAACAGTTGGGAAGGACAACTACACCATTCATTATGACTATATAATCCGTACTGGTGCATATCTAGAAAACGCAGCTGTAAAACCAGATATAGTGATTTGGGACAGAGCAAACAAAAAAAGCGACCATAATAGAGGCCAGTGTACCCAATGATACAGGGCTTAACAGAGCTGAGAGGAGATAGTTAACAAAGTATCAAGGACTTATCTATGATATGAAACGAAATTGGAAATTAAAAGAGGTTTCAATTATACCAGTCATCATAGGACTACTGGGCTTATGAAAAAGAACTTAAAAAAGTGCATAGCAAGCATACCCAATGAACTAAGTGCAAGTGAAATACAAACGATTGTACTGAAAGGGACGGCTAGAATCCTGACAAGATCTCCTGGTTGGACTCACTAAAATAGGGGTAAATGTTAGACATCTGGTTGGATGTCCCACCCCCTAGAAGAAAAAGGTTAAGAGAAATGAAAAAAAATAATAACACAGACTCTTAAAAGTACGGGTTCTGGATATGAACTTAAACTATATCCAGCGGTGAGGCCCCAGCTTGTGGTCCACTCTGGCCCGGAGTGGTAGTACCTGTTAGGGTCCCAACTATGGGTTAAATAGAAACCGACGTGAAAACTACAAATATATTCTATTAAAAAAATTTTTCTTCAAAATCTTTGGATTCGGCATTAAATAATCCGAAAGGGGTTGATATGCCGTAAAACAAAAACAACCAACCAACCAACTTAAAAGTACCCGGAAAAGTAACCAGGAACAGTAGGGGTAAACGAAATAGTAAAGTGAACACTTAAATGAGTAATAACTAGAAGGACGCAAAAGTTTTCATTTGACAGAGTGGCATCCAGGCTTTGATAAGCGGTGATTCCTGTGTAAAAAAAATTACTTAATGTAAAGATATTGGAATCTTAAAATATAAGCAAATAAATGTAACTACGTAGTTTGGATGGTAAGGTGAGAGTGAACTGCATAATGTTTATGGATAAGGTATGCGAAAACATATAAAGCCTACTTAGCTTAATGCATTAAATTTTACAAAACTATTATCGTTGGCTGTTTAGAGATCCAGATTGTTCAGGCGGGGGGGGATGGTTAAAACAGATTTAACCGGGTGTTTTCAGCGAAGGTAATAATTTAGGAGGTATTAAACTATATAATTAAATCAGATTCTTATAGGGATTTTCATTAAGTCGATTATATGTTATCGGAAGAATCAGATGCAGAAAAGGAAGAATTATAATTTGGCGGTGGAGTAAATAGTTAATTAAGTTTGCATACTCAAATTACATTGGCTGCTTCAAATTGGTGAGTATTCCGCTTTTAAGATTATAGCAGTCAACCTTTAACGTGAATTTACTATAGTCGTGGCCTCAAACTTGCATAGATCGATAAATTGTGACCGTTTGTTTCAAAAACTGTAATTTTTAATAACAAACGAACCATACTTAGACATTATAGATCTTAATATATATGGCAATTAAGCTACACAGAATATTCCGCGTTTAATTCTCGTAAAATGTCGTCAGTATTATTCAAAGAATTGTGATTGCCTCACGTTTTTACATGCTCATATGCTACTGAATTTTTAGTTAACTTCCTAGTTTTTACCGCGCCCATCCTAATCAGCCAATGGGCGAGCATTTTCAGGAAAAGGTCCAGTTGACCTTAGGTTCACCCCTTACTTTGTGTGTGCTTTTCATGGGAAGAGAAGATATCTAAGTAAGCTGACCTATTTTAAACCTAGGTGTAGTTATTTTTTAACTCAGACGACGACGACGACGACGAGGACGTAGTTAGATGTGTGACTTTTCTGGGGTTTTTCTATAATTCGGTATATATATATATATATATATATATATATATATATATATATATATATATATATATTAGCCATTTCTCATGGAAGTGACAATGGCTGCGAGGACTATATACTTTTCGCTTATGTTTAGATTTCGATTTAAAAAATTTTGCAGTCATGTTTTGTTTTCCTTTTTGTTTTTGCTGTTTAAATAACTCATTTCCTTTCTGCTACACATCCATATATGAATTATTACAGGCATATTTGTACCAAAAAGAATATGAATTGCATCTTACCTTTGAAAATATGTTAACGTTATAAAAAAAACCTTACTCCTTTTTACAATACTATACCCTCCAGGTAGTTGATATATTTCATTACATCAAAAAAATATTTTAAAATATTTGTACTGCTGTTTTGTTTTCTTAATTTCATTCATCTAGAGGAAGTCTCGCAATGGGGACGAAACACATAACTTGGTTCGTTCTTTTTTTTTATTTCTCTATTTCGACGGAATACTATTTCCCCTATTCTCATCTCACATATATTTATATATATATACACACATGTGTACACACACATATAAACATACAGCCACACACACACATACAAACTCTCTCTCTCTTTCTCTGACGCATATATATGCATATATATATATATATAGTCACCCATATACATACTGTTTCGCTGTTTCACAGCTCATCAGTGCGGCTAGACAGGAAACTACTTCAAGCCAGGATTGAAACCCGACCGCATGTACCACAGTCAGGGCTCCTAACCATTACGCTAATCGACAGTTGCTGTGCGAGTCGTGTGTATATATGATGATTACAAGGTCTTGTCAGGCGAGTGCCACTCCCTCAGACACTTAAAGTCCATGAGCCCAAATGCCTGAGGGAGTATCTATACAAAGATGATGTTACAGAGTTTTAGCTTTGTACGACAGCTAAGTCTCTCTCGGTTCAAATGTTGAGATCCAGCAACAAGCAAGAGCAAGATAGCCAGCACCAAGTTAAACTGCAGACCAGTTTAATGCAGGTACTGGTCTCACACTTTATAGTTTTTTTAAATCAGAGAGTTGCTTTAGGAGAGGTTGCCTTCACCACGGCTTACCGGAGCCCTCTCTACTTCAACGCATATATATATACATACAAATATGCACGGTGCTAGTTGGCCGTTGACCCCGAAAAAGGGTTCATTCGCCCTTTGGAAGGTCTTGTATTTAATCCTATAGGGAGACTAGCCGCCCTCCTCACCAAACACGTCTGGTGAGGGAACCAGTTTAGTCGCCGGCGAACCGACCATGAGACAGGTAGTACTAGGTTACATGGTACCAGTAGCATATGGCATGCATTATATATATATATACACATATATATATATATATATATATATATATATATATATATATATATATATATATATATATATATATATGGAAATATATTTTCTTATAATATAAAAATCCTTACAACGAACAAGGATCCTCTTGGTATAAGCAACTAATAATATAAGCATATAACAACCACACGATAATTTCTCGCTTTATTTGCGAGGGGCGGGGGCTGGCACAAGACAAACAGCACCAAAATTTACAACGGAAATCGAACAAGATCTTGCCTCAATCTAAGTCAAGTTACTGTTTTTCTTTACATTCAAAATCAAATTTAATCTTTGACAACCGAACGGGAACATTCTGCCACTCTAGAGATTCTGGCAGTACAGGAACTACTTTCGCACTATTTAAAAATAATCATTTAAATGTGTTTAAGCGTTGCCTTTAGATAATTAGAAAAACACAATGACAAGATTTTTATAAGAAAATTGTAAATGAAAATTCTGACAAAAACAAAATCGGTCAAAAGAAAACGTAGAAACACCTACGAAATTCTACATGGATTTTTTTAATTCATGTTTTATTTTAACTGTTAAGGCGTTGTTCATTTTTACTTTTATTTTAGCGCGTCTTAAATTTATAAGAAATACTTGTAAAAGTAGTCCGGACCTCAGAAAGGATGTAACAAAGTCAGTAGAATGTGACTAAGCTGTGGCACGAATGTGGCATCACATCGGTATCGGAAAAAACAAAACACTTGCAGAACCATTTAAGTACATTTCGAACACTACAGTTTTTAACCACGTCGCGACACGACAAGAACTTTTAACAAGATGCATAATCTAACCATCTGCTCTGCCTATAATTTTTTTGCATACATTTGTCTAAAAGTCTTTACTTTGCTGAAATAATTGTTTATTGACGCAGTCTTAACATGAGAGCCACCTAAAAATTAAGTATACAGTATAAGTACATTGAAACGCTCTATCTTCTGTATACTCACAAAACACATGTTGCGATATGAACTCTACACCAACGTAATGAACTATTCGTTAGCTATAGCAGCAATTTAACAACACTTGACGACTGTGATAAAGGTTGTTTAGGCAGCCAATAGCCACAAGTAATCTCCTTAATGCGTCAATAATTGACAGTGACTACAACGGCCCACACGGGCAACGAGCTAAAAGTTTGCATTTAAAAAATATATATCCTCCAGTGTACGAAGATGACAGTAATAATCGCCACTAGATGACAGTGCACGTCATTTACATTAATCGATTCAGACAGTCACGCACCGACAGTGACAGTTGTAAAACAAAAAACAATAACCCTACCATGACAGTTAATGGACTTCGCTTGCTGCCTCTTCTAGACAATGCAAGACAGTGGAATCAATGTCCTCTGTTTTTTTAATTTTAATGTCGAGAATGATTTCCCCTTAACCAGCGCCACCTACCTGTGTTCTGTGTAAATATTTTTCTGCTTATCTATAGTCAGAAGTTCCAATCTATGCCCCCCCCCCGACAAACTTTCACGAAAAAAACACTCGTCTAGCCAAAATCACTATCAATAATTTCCCACACCCTTTATCTGTGCCTAAACCTAAATATAGATTTTATGAGCGGAGCTTCTTTCTTAGAACTGCACGTCTGTGGACTCTCTTCCGTTGGCCGTCTTTCCAACTGACTACAATCTGATTGTCTTCAAGTCCAACGTAAGCAAGTTCTTGATGAAACGTCCCCCTAAGTAATACAAATTACAAAACTTCCATTACTTATGTTTACTACGCTATAATCGTATTACGTTATAATCACATTGACTAATGTATACCTAGTAACACTTAATGTCAAATGGTTTATGTGTGTGTGTGTGTGCGTGCGGGTATGTGTATGTGCGGGGGTGCGTGTGGTCGTTACATTTTAATTGAAACCGACGTTCTGAATGAAAGTTTTGTCGAGAACCAAAGGGAATAAATGCGAAATCATTTAGCCGCCTAACACGTATTTTCCAAGCCAGTAAAAATATAGTCGTATGCGTGTAATTACCCTGAGCGATAATCAGCTGCTCTGTGTATGATTTGTTTGTATACGTTTGTCCAAAGATCATGTAAAAACTCCAGAGTATAAATGAATTTTGCAGTTTGTTAAAGTTCTTGTGTCGTGACGTGATCCAAAAAATTGGTGTTTGGCAAAATACTTCTATATGTAAAATGGTAAGAGCCTAAATGGGATCTGGCATGTTTATTGATGAACAATCTGTAAAAGTGTTTGATTTCAAAAACTCTGTGCATTCAGTAATTATTTCGAAATATTTTCTGATACGCCCAATTAAGCCTGCGAAAGCTATGGCGGCAATCCGAAGACTTCGCCGATATTAAGTTATCCGTGTAGGTTTCTGAAAAATCAAAATGGATTTTGAAGCATTTAAACTGATAAATCAAAAGTTATAGTTGGGAAAATCCCTTTCTTCAATTATTGACGTGTCCTGTAAAAATTTCGTAAGAAATATTCTCTAAGTTTTATGTAGGAGGAGAAGTAAACGATTATTAATAATAATAATAATAATAATAATAATAATAATAATAATAATAATAATAATAATATGATAATGACAAAGAAGACGAAAATAAATCGTCATTTCATTGAATGTCAGTTTATTATAACGCTAGGCGTTATACTCATTGTTTGTTTAATTTATATATCTATAAAAATTAAATTGCCTGTGTGTGTGTGTTTCTGTTGTGTGACATTTTCCTACCAAATTAAACTGTCAATTTTCAGTCTACAGGCTCGTCATTTGGCATAAAAAGTATTGTGATTTTTTAACATATTTTAATCGGTTTCTGGCCATAAATTCGGTGGCCAGGGAGGCAAAGTTAAACGATTTACCCTTTGAAATGTCTACCCAACTCCTCCACCAATCTTGGGTCCTTAAATTTTAGATGTAATAAAAGAGACTGTAAAATTCTTAATCCACGAAATACGATGCTTCAATACATATACTCTACGACTGACGGAAAAGCACGCTGCCTCCGTGAAGTAAATAAAGGGTTTCGCTCGAAATACCGTCCAAATTAATGAGTTCGACAAGATACACCTGAAGAAGGTCGGAGGTTACATCGACCGAAATAATACATATGCTCTATCTACTGTATTGAACACATGTTACGGTATTATTATGATATGATATGCCCGGACGATGCCAGGTAGCATTCCTTATATACATCACACAAAATGGCTGCAATGTTCTTTATCGTAAATAGAAACGATGATGATTAATGTGAGCGACTGCATGCGTGGCACATTTGTGGGTCGTCCTGTGTGATACAAAAACGTTTTAAAGTTTGTTTGTTGTATTTCTCTTTCACAAGAATCGAACTGATAAAATTTTGTGCGTTATCAAAAGATCATCTTTATATTGGCTGCCTTTGTGGGTTGAGCGCAAAAGGTATTTCATCGGTACATGAAAGGAAAAACTCGTGCAAATCGTGAAAGCGAAATAAACATTTGGCGGGAATATCGATAATCAGTCATCAATTGCGTTTGCCTTTGCGTCAGCGTTTCCGCGTTTTATTTTGTTACAGACGAATCGACAGATACGCTTCCCATCATATCGCCAGAGTTCGTGGTGATGCAGCCAACGAATTTCTCACGGACTCTGAAATGTGGTATACTGAGTTCAAATCCAAGCGGATCTATTGTAGTTTGGTTACTCTGTTCAAAAAATGCAGGCAGCAATATTTCTTGCTATTATAATAAAATTATCTTTTTTTAATAACTAAACCATCAAAACTTATTAATCCTAAGAAGCAATGGTTTAAGGAATAAAGAATTTTATCTAAAAGAACGGCCAAACAGAATTATAGATCTATCGAACTTTTTCCCGTTCTTCGCAATAATATTTTGATCCTTGATTAATCTAATATATAAAAGGCTATATGTCTGCCTTTCTGTCTCCATATTTCCAAACTCTATCTCTTTTGAAACTAAAAGTCGGAGAGCGGCGCAAGTGGCCTCAAATAATTAGACTGTTTTATGAATCGTTCTTTTATGGGTCTTTAGCCGCTTAAAATATTTTAATGGGTCAAAAATGGGTCACCATTGAAAAATCGTTCTAGATTTTGTACATTTATTCTAATTTATGTTTATATTTTAATTTTTTATCAGTCTATATGCAAATTAGCGAGCCGTCTCAGCGAAGTAGAATTAACAAAACCAATTATAAAAAAGTAAAACGTTGCCCGAGAAGGAAAAATATAGATGTGTCACATTTGTGAACTGAGACCGACAGGGCGAAATCTGTGTTTTAAACATATAAGGCAAAAACAACATCCTCAGACTCTCCTTAAGCACATAGAATTATGAGGACAAGAGACAACACGTCATTCTGGAATACCTGTAAATAAATGTCTGTTGCTTTGACTGAAACTAAAATGAGTCGAATTCTTTCCATGTCGTTGTTTTCTTGCAGGTTTCTGCATACAATGTGTTGGTCTCGAACGTTGACATGTAACGAGGGTTTTTATCCATGAAATTTTTCATTTGGCCAATCACAGACTTCTAATCATATCCCACATGCTTCCTGTATACTTGAATGTTTTACGCCAAAAATGATGCTTGATTCAAGATAGTCCCAAAACAGTTTCAAACATTCCATAGGTTTCTATGACATTTTTCCAAGTTTAAAACAAAATTGTATTTCATATTCTTCTTCTAAATCGCTATCACGTCCAAATTGCCGTTTTGAAATTAACCAGCTGTGAACATCCGTCTTTAGTGGGGTGTATTCCAATTCCTCCTGTAGCTGTTCATTTAAACCTAAAATGATACAAAAATTGGGCATGCATGTCATATGATAAATAGTAATAACATACTAATTTCCAAGAGTCTGTGAAAATTTTAAATGACTGTACAAACAAGAAGGGTTATTTAAGGCACCTCGTATTTAAAGTACATGTCAATAATTATTATTATTTGAAATACTTTTAGATGCATCTTCATAATTCGTATATTCATTCTTTTTCGGACTGTTATCTTCATGTTTATTGTTGTTATTTTACCATGTTTCGGCTAACTCATCCTTTGGCCTTCTTCAGATAATTAACCGCGTTGGAATACGAATGCTGCGTCTTGTGACTGTATTTTCAGTAAATATTGCCTTCAGTAGTTGTTGTCTCATCACGTTTTGCCAAAAAAAAAATATTTAGCCTTCTTGGGTACGATTAAAACCGTTATTTTCAGAAAACGCTCTATAATATGCATAAGGGAAGAACAGATGTACATAGATTTAAGACAAGGGCAGAATTGTTAGAAAATGACCTACAGACTATAATGGAATGGGCCCGCAAATGGATGGTAACATTTAATGCTAATAAAACTTAGCTGCTCTGCTTTAACAATTACAAGACGCCTCTCCAACCCCCTATATACATGACAAATAGCACCCTACCTGAGAAGTCTACCTTCAAACTCATCGGCCTAACATTTGCGGGCAATATGAACTGGAAAAATACATAGAGGACATTGCAAAGGCTGCTGCAAAGAAGGTGAGTTCCCTCTATCGAGCTAGAAGACTACTCATGCCTGAGAGTATCTTGTACCTTTACAAGGCCACCATTCGCACATGCATGGAGTATTGCTGCAACACCTGGTCTGATACATCTACCACTGGTCTCTTCCTCTTCGATAAAGTCCAAAAAAGAGTTGTCAATCTAATCGGTCCAACTTTATCAACTAAGCTCCAGCCCCTGTCTCATCGACGCAATGTTGCATCACTGTTCCTGCTTTACAAATATTTTAATGTAATATGTTCTGATGAACTCGTTTCACTTGTATCCCCTCGACGTACATATCCCTGACAAACCCGCTTAGCAATAAGACCTCACCCCTTCACTGGTGATGTCCCGAAATGCCAGAAAGTTATTTATTCTAATAGTTTCTTCCCTCGAACAGCTCTACTTTGGAATTCCCTTCCTGCTTCCTGCTTCCCTGGCTGTACTTATATGCAGAAGTTTAAATGTAACATAAACAAATATCTTGGTTATCCTTCCTAGACCTGGCCCCCAAATACTGGCCCCTTACGTCAAAGTGGCGATATGCTTCGTAAGGGTGAACATGAGTAAGAAACTAAATGCCAACTTGGAACCACAGAAAATTAACGCCATTATTCCTCTATCTATAGGAGTGTTGAGTCTCTACAGTTCCAGATGGTAATTGTCTGAGAATAGCGGATTAAAATCTTTCCAAGGAGTCCAGAGGATTATTGGCCAAAATCTGGCCAGACAACAACTGTGGAAGACATTAATTACTGCGGATGCGGTGATAAGACTCAGTATTACTATCCCGTCGGATTAATCACGTTAAGAAAGCCAGAAGATCAGGTTGCCGAAACGGCGAGAAACAAGACCCACTATCAAGATTAGGATAACGGTAATCAAAATAATGAATGCGCATATCGATAAGTAGTTATCAATAGTGTTTACCTTTTTCGTTAACGTTTCCCATTTTATCGTAATAGAGAGGAATCAATAGCAATGCTTCGCATGCATCGACAAAGAATATGTGGTAATAAATAGGCATGTGACAACAGCATATTCTTTTCATTGTTTTGACTCTTTTTTATATAGACTGATGTGGTTCTCTGTTGATTGATTTTGCCTTATTATGTCGGATATATACTTGAGAGTCAAAAGAATGAAAAGAATATTCTGTTGTCACAACCATAGAGATAAAACTCACGAGTTTTTCACGGATATGGACATCTGTTTTACCTAGTTTGAAGCTACATGGATCTATAGGAGTGCCCTATTAACCATTCGTTGTCTGGATGTTCAAAATTATTTAGAAATTAAATGAAGCCAGATTCTCCTTATTCAGATGAAAAAGTCATGTATTTTTCAAGGAATACATGATTTTTTCCTATCTAAAAAGTATAAAATATATTACCCTGAAAATTATAAAACATTACTAGCAGGGGGGGGTCTGGCGGTGTCTGGTCGTAAATACGCTTAAACATGAACTTTTAATTTAAGCAGATTTCGTAAATATTATTATAGGAGCTATTTTCGATCCATTATTTCATATTATATTGTACCCAATATATCGCCATTCAAAAAAACATATGAGTTGTGTGATATAAGCTAAAATCGTGCGTGAAACCGAAATTATAATGATGATCGTTAAAATATTATAATGATGATCGCTAAAAAGTCATAATGATGATCGTTAAAACAGAAACAAAAGAAAAGGGGAAAGACAGGAAAAACAAGTTTTAAAAATAGGTAGGAAGACAAGCCAAAGAGCTAACAAGAAATAGGAAGATACATATATAAATTCAAGAGTAGAAAATTTGTATAAACACACACAAGTTGAGCAAAAGACAAATTGTTTTTATGTAACCTTTTCAAAGGCAACTCATAAATAATTTTCATTGATTTAATATATTTTGAAAATATGCAGTGCACACGCAGACACACAGAGAGAAAAGGTGGTTATGGTGTCATTCATAAAATTTGGGTCAATGTCTTGCTCACGGATTGTTGACAAAGTGTCAATCAAATTTCGAAGGTATCGTTGTACTTAAGACTGAGTTGTGTTCGGAAACAAAAATACGTATATTATATTAAAAAAAGAAGCTGACAGAAAAAAGCATTTTCTTTCTGTTATGTGTTTTAATTGCTTTGTTTTTGGAAATAATAAAGGGACAATTTTTTATTAACGGACTTTGATTGGGTTACAGAAAAGATTTTTCTTGAGAAAAGTTACAACTGTTTGTGAAAATCATAGTTTAAATGTATAATATAACGTGTTTTTAAACGTTTTTATATGTTGTAAAATCTCTTGAATGTATGTAAATGTTATTGTATTTTTGACAGGAATTCAAAGTCATTATTAGGTATATACATTAGAATTGAAATGATTTAGGAAGAATAAGATGATACTGATAAGATTGTTGGCATAGAATAAATTAGAATTTTAGAGTGGGACAAAAATAACAAATACGTAAACGCGTATTTTTGAGAAGTTTTTACAGATGTGATAAAGCCAAAAGAAAGATTTTCTGTTTTAATACTTTGCTTTTTGCATTTTTTAAGTCCATAAATATTTTTCGCAAGAAGAGTAACTTACCGAGTAAGCATTAGAGATGCCTAGTTCGAAAAAAAATGGACCCTGTGAATTGAGTTCTTGAAAAAAAAGCTTGTCGCATGTGACGAGTCCAAGCAGGAGGTAAGACTTGGGTCAAAAAATTAGAAGCAGGCGTGGAGAGGATACGAGAATCCTTAAGGGTACCAACGACTATGAGAGTCGTCCCATAAGCAAATCACATATAGCTTAATGAGGTGAAAGAAAAGTCAAATATACCGAAGGCAAGTAAGAAGATATAACCTTATATTTTTTAGAGATGCATGAATGCAGGCTATCTCTGCTGGATCTTGGAAGCTCTGATGAGAGAAAAGAAAAATCACAAAAATCGGGCCATAGCTAGAAATTAGGCACAAATAGGAATAATTGTGCAAGGTTGGGGGTTAATTATTTAAGAGTGATAGTCTCTAAATCTACATTAAAATCCCAAGAGTGCGAGCAAGGAAATCCAAGTGAATCAAATTGATGAAAGGTATATCTCACAATTTGGAAGCCAACCACGAAGGTTAATTATGGCCTTTCAGATGTCCCGGAAAAGATAAGATAGTTACAAAATGAAAACAAAGCCATACTTAATAGAACAACCGGGCAAAGGGTACAATCAGGGCACTTTTGGACGAAAGGAGTCGTCAATTTCGAAAGAGTTAAAGTGAGATCTCTAGTTTACAGCATAAGGGTGGCTGGATAAAGCAGTTGACGTGGATTAGGGGAGGTATACCCTACACCCAAAAAGTAAATGCCAAGAAGATCAGAGAGAGTCTGATCTAAAAAAAATAAAATGAATAAATAATAATAATTGTGAAGTCAGTTGGAAAGGGCTGACTAATGTAGCTTGGTTTTAGCCTGATCTTTCTTAGCCGTGTGGTTGTGTAGATATAGAAAAAATGCGAAAAAATTTTGAAAATATGGATAGAAGCGATGTTAAGGAACAGTCGCCTGTTCTTGTAAGTAAGTAAAAATGAGATAAGATAGCCGAGAATTCGAACCTGGGAAGCTAGATTTGGAATTAAGAATTTTTCTTTGCAAGCATGTGTGGTCAATGCACGTGTTTTGGCCATGTTTTTAGCAAAGTGAGGCATGTCAGGCCACGGGATCGATATGCACGTTGTTTGGGCATGCAATTACGTCATAAGTAAGGGATGAGATCTCAATATAGTTAGAGCTTTAAGAGTAAGTCAGAGAGAAGTCAGTGCCGGGACAGGGTTGGACAGACAGAGCTGACATCCGCCTTGGAAGCGAAAGTTAGAAGAAGGAAATAATGTAGAATATTGAATTCCTTGATCCGAAGTCATTGACCGGTCGAATGGAATAAACGAACATCGTCATATTTTATTAACTGTCGTCTTCGTGTTATGTCATTCAACAACAAAGGTATTGTGAATTTTTATTATAAGAACTTTGTGTATAAACTCATCTAAGAATGTGTCTCCATCATTAAGAATGTGGTTTCCCTCTCAGTATCAAGAAATAATGAATGGTTCTTCATTACGTAAAAGACTGAAAAATCCTCATCTCAATGTTTATACAAACACTCCCAGAACTGTCAAACTGTATAAATGCCAATCTCTTCTATCTATCGATATACTAATCCCCCTCTCATTGTCACCGTCTGTTTTAAAATGTACCCTGTCTCTCTTTATATGTTCCCTGTCTCTATCGCTCATAATATGAACACTATCGCACTAATAGAACAGTCAACGAATAGACAATTCATCACCTATAATAAGCCTGCATAAGAAACCTTGTATATCAAATTTCGAGTCTGTAGACAGAAAATTGACAGAGTTATTGTGTAGGGAAATGTACGCACACAGACACACAGACACACAGATACCCAGACACGTTCACTTTATATATATATATATATATATATATATATATATATATATATATATATATATATATATATATATATATATATATGACACCTATAAGAAAAAATACAATTAAAAACTAATAAAATAAAATTAATTCATCGTAAGTTTTACATTTTTAATGTGAGGAGTGAAGGGGAGGGGGGAAGGAAAAGGGGGCCAGCTCCCGAGAGGTGGGAAATGGGAGCTGGATAATGATTTGCCAGCTGGGCCAAGTAGGGTTACCTCTACATGAGCCAGAAGATTGCCACAAGGGCAATGGTCTTTGCTTGCAGAATTGGCCGGAACAGACACCACACTTTGATCGTCTTTGCTTGCAGTATCTGCCGGAAAAGATACTACACTTTGATCTTGGCCCGAAGGCCACAAATGCATTTATTATTATTTAAAAAAAAATGACAAGTTACAGTAAAAGTCTTTACTTTCACTTGACCCATAAGACAGAATAGTTATATTTTACCGACTATGGAAACGGCTAATTGTAAATATTTCCCAGGTTTGTTAACAAAGTATTAAAAACATTATTGATATACGTTTAGTAATGTTTTACATGAAGTAAACTAAATTCTATTTTTAAATAAATGTATTTATTTCTAATCATACGATTACAAAATAATTAATTTTTTATTTGGTTTATAAAAAAATATTTTTTCATTTGGCGAAACAGGAAGTAAATGAATAAATATATTAGTTTAATATCAGTAATATTACAATTATGAAATCCACCTTTATTCTAGGAAATATTTTTTTTTAATCTGGGATTTTTTTTTATATTCTGAAGAAATGCTGTTCCTATTCTAGAAAATATTTTTTTTATTCTGGGAAATATTTTTTTCATCTGGGATTTTTTTATATTCTAAAGAAATACTGTTCCTATTCTAGAAAATATTTTTTATTCTGGGAAATATTTTTTCAATCCGGGAATTTTTGTTTATATTCTAAAGAAATGCTGTTCCTATTCTACAAAATATTTTTTTATTCTAGGACATATTTCTTTAATCTGGGATTTTTTTTTATATTCTAAAGAAATACTGTTCCTATTCTAGAAAATATTTTTTTTATTCTAGGAAATATTTTTTTAATCTGGGAGTTTTTTTTATATTCTAAAGAAATACTGTTCCTATTCTAGAAAATATTTTTTATTTTAGGAAATATTTTTTTAATCCGGGAATGTTTTTATATTTTTAAGAAATACTGTTCCTATTCTAGGAAATATTTGTTTATTCTAGGAAATATTTTTTTAAATCTGGGAATTTTTTTATATATTCTAAAGAGATACTGTTCCTATTGTAGAAAATATTTTTTTTTATTTTAGGAAATATTTTTTTAATCTGGGATTTTTTTATATTCTAAAGAAATACTGTTCCTATTCTAGGAAATATTTGTTTATTCTAAAAAAATATTTTTTATTCTTACAACTACGCATTATTTAAATTTTAACTGAATCCTTTAATTTTAATATTTAACGATAAAATAATGCTATTATGAAGAAATCCTTTCACTGTTTTGTAAATGTATATATTTTTTCAAACAATAAATTCTTACTTCGAATATATGTGTCTATATGTTGTTTTTTTCAGAATTTAAAATTTAACCACCAAGCTTGTATATTTCTCTTTTCTAAAATATTGAGCTTTTCTTTTTTGGCTAGGATCACCTTGAAAGTATTACTTCAAGTAATATCTATCGGGATTTTTCATCTCAATTCTATCAATGCCTTATCTCACTTATATATATATATATATATATATATATATATGTGTGTGTGTGTGTGTGTGTGTCTGTGTGTGTGTCTGTGTGTGTGTCTGTGTGTGTGTGTGTTTCTGGTGAACATGGTAGAAGTTTTATAATTATATAGATTTCTGACAAAAGTACAGAAGCATTTACGAGATAATTTTTTGAAATATTTTATCCTGAAGAATAAAATCGTTTTATATTTTGTCTACTTGTTTTCTTATCTTAGCAACGTAAATTACAACTTTATTAAGGAGTATAGTGGCACTTTTTTCAAAATTGAAGATTTCAAATCGCGTGTGCTTGAAAGTCTAACACATCAGCCTCTAAGAAACGAGGGAAACAACACAGAATCCAAAGAAAATTGACTAAACTATTGGAATAACAGCCAAAAATTTAAAAAAAAAACGAAAAAAGAAGACTAATGCAACAACAGGTCCTGAATAACAAACACAGCAAAATTTGAAGAATTATTTCTACAAACAGTTTCGAATAGAAGCCAAAATATTTGACGTGCGTATCGTTAATCAAAACTAAACATTTGGCGTGTTAATCATACCATTAATGTTTTTTCTTTTGCGTCAGCGTTTTAGTATTTGATCATTTTAAAGACTAATCGACATCGATACTTCCCATTTATCGTTGCAGAGTGTGTGGTAATACATGGTTTTGCACAGATTCCAAATCAAATCAGATCGCTTGTAATTCGGTTCTCATTTTTTGAAATGAGGAATTATTTATTGTTCTTATTGTTTGGATTCTTCGGACTACTGTTCTCAGATTGAGTTGTATTTGTACAACGTCTTTTTCGTTTTAACCTCCGACCTGCTTCAAGTGTATCTTAACAAATTCGGGAATCTTTCTGTCGTACTCGAGAATCTGCATGAGATTTAGGACTAAACTCTTTAGTTCATCTACGAACATAGCCTGCTTTCATTCCGTAATTCATGACTGGGTAGAAGTCCTAAGTAATTCGTAATCTTATTTATGGGTAGTCCGCGGTGAGTTTGCAATTTAAAGATAATTTTCTACCAATTACTTTATCCCCTGCAACACAACACCTTACAATCGATATTAGTCTCTTAATTACCTTTCCTATACTAGATGTTTAAAGTTATTTAGAAGTCCAATAATGAACCAGGCATCCCCATTTGTTCAATCAAGTAAATACATAGTATATCATTCGAGAATTGAAAAAAATACGTGTATTACAGATAACTTTTTTATGAAACCATGTATTGGTTTTGTAAATATTGTAGTTTTTGTCTGATATGTGTGTACTAAATAAAAAAAACTATTGAAAAAACACGTTTATTGAAAGAAATACATTCTTCACAATTTTATAACACAATTAATAAAATAGCATCGATTGTATTATCAAACGATTATTTGATGTGTAGATTATGCAGAATGATTCAACCTTGGAAAACACGACGTTTTCAGAATTGCACCAAAAGAAAATAGAAAAAAAAATTAGAGACATTGAAGAATGATTAGATTTTTAAGCACATAAGCGGTATATTTTCTGGCTGTAATTCTATAGAAATTAATTAACCAAAGTTATTAATACTTGTAACTATCCATAAGCCTTTGATGATTAAATTCATTTTGTATCAGTATTTATTCGATCAATTATGATATAATATATCACCCGACTGATCGGGTCTTTAAAAAGGTATGAATTAAAAATTTCTTGCAGAATATTCCGACTTTCTTTTACTGAGAATTGGGAATTATTAAACAAAAGAACCATATGAGGATGACGATTCAAGTATTCTGGTGATACAACTGACTCAAAAGTATCGTTCTATACATAGTCTTTAGGGCTGGTTATTTTGGGATCGTTATTCAATCCAGCGATAGTCAACCACTCCATGCAAGGCAGGACAAGAAAATAAACGTGTAAAGTTGAAGACGAGAAATGACTGTAAACTAGTATTGGGACGATTGATCGGAATCTGTAATCGGCAAAATATGAAGATTTTGTGGTATCGGAATCGGTATCGGAATCGGTATCGGAATCGGTACAATTGATGCCTATTTTCCGATGCCAAAACGATTCTTTTCATTGTCTTTTATTTGGTTTTGTTTAAACCAAAATCTTCTATTGCTGGTGATAATGATAAAATAAATATTTATTGATTTTAAAATACCAGTAAAACTAAAAGCGATAGCTCATCCTCATCAAGTGTATTTTGACGTTTAGGACAAATATCTGCATATTTTACATTGGTCTTTACGAAAATCGGGAGAAATAACAATCTTATAGTTTTAATAATTAGAGATTTATAAAGAATCGTAATCGGAATCGGCAATTGTATCGGAATCGGGAATTTAGCACCAAATCGGTAATTGTATCGGAATCGAGAGAATATTGGAATCGTCCCATTAGTACTGTCTACGTCCAGCGTGTAGAACTACATGCGGGTGGAAATACCTTCCACCTTTTTTTTTGCATGGTTATTGCACTTTGTTATTTTTTGCCAAATAAATTTGATTAGATTGTGTTTCACTAATAACATTCCATATTTGGAGTCGAAATGTTTCCAATTATTTTTTCAAGGGAGTAACAAAGCCACAAAAGGAAGTCGAACGGTATGTTCAAATTACCGAGCCATTGCGCGAAATTATGTCACAACGGTTGAAAAGAAAGAAAGGCAAAAAAAAAACACATGTACCTATTTACAATGCCTCCCCACGGGACAGAGTTAGACACCAGGGTCGTTTTTTTTACGTGGAGAAAAGGTACAAAAATAAAATAAAAACTGCTCCTCCACCGAAAGAGAACAAGAAATGGAAGTGCAGCATCTGAAGAACAGATACTACACTTTGATCTATTATATAAGAAAAAAAACACATGTAAACGGCTAGCGATAGCGAACACACGTGAGGAGCAGAGGACCGACAAGGCGCACTAACGTAAGATGGATTTGTGGTTTAATGACATCATGAGAGACTTTTATAGCATGTGTTTCACACGGTAGACTAACTGTGATACGGGTTAATAAGGGTATATTTGTACCGAGACAACAGCGTAGTAATAGTTATTGATGGAAATTGTGTAGAAATACATTATTTAAGGATACATCTCAATAAGAACTTTTTTTACATTGGACTTGAAAACGACTATTAAAGTCAGATGGAAAGCAGCCACACAGAATACAATTCTAGCAAAGAAGCTTTTTTTCATTGAATTTGCGTTTAAATTTAAACAAAAATGTAACTTAATTGTCTCACGTCAACACGGATCCACACGTTGTGTCTGATACAATAGCAAGGAAACAAACAAAAGGAAAGAAGTTCGAATCGGCTTTTTCTTCAGTTTTAACAAAAGGCATTTATTAACGTTACTTTCCAAACAAGACCTGCATCTTGTTTTATATGTCATCTTACACCGACATAAACTTAACAAAACTTGGTTCTATCGAGCATGTGTTTTCAAGGTCTCTCAGTCTGCCACCTAGCCACACGTTTACCTCACGCCGGCATGCATTGCTGGTACTCCATCGTATACTAGTGTTCGCCATCGTTCGCCGTCCATATGTGCCCTTTATTTTTTTCTTTCTCTTCCAGGGTTAGCAAAAAAAATCGCGCACTAGTTTGGTTATTTTCAAATGTTTCATGTGGTTAGTGATGCAAAAACGGTTCTGTTACTCAATTAGAGAGCGAGGAAAGTTATTAAGTTCTTAGTGTGCTGTAGAATTCAATGTAATAAGCAAAGAATAAAGCGGCCACGTGTGTGTGCTTTATGTGGCTAAACGACTTACTTTCAGGTGGGATCTGAGAGAGAGATTAAGGATGGCGGCCATTTTTTTACACGGTGATCACCACTTATCAAAGCCCGGAAGCCACTCAGGGATAAGGGTTATTGCAAGTACATTACGTTAGTATGGAGATTTGATGAAGTGTTTACTTAAGGGTGCGGTTCATTAGGAATTTGTTAACGTTGGACTTGAAGACATCCAAGTTCTAGTCAGGTGGGAAGCAGGCATATGGAAAAGAGTTCCACAGGCGTGCAGTTCTAAGAAAGAAGCTTTGTTCATGGAATCCACGTTTTGATTTAGGCACAGATAAAGAGTGGGGAAATGTTTCACAGTGGATTCAGCTAGACGGGTGTTTTTCGTGAAAGATTGGCGAGGGGGCACCAGAGATTGGAGTTCAGACGAGCATCTGCCATGGAAATAACGATAAAACAAGGATAGGCTCGCAACGTCTCTTCTGTGGGAGAGAGGTTGCAGGGTAGAGAAAAAGGCATCCCCCACTAAGCCACGAAGTCTATTTTGTACTCTGTCAAGGTAGGATAGGCTGTTTTTAGCAGCTCCTGCCCAGATATGGCAGCAGTATTCCATCCTTTGGACGTACTTGGCGGCCGTGGATTTATGAGGTGTTGTCTTGTGGAATCGCACGAAATCACACTGCCCACTGCACACATATGCAAAGGGAATGGAGTCAGTTTTTATATAAAATGCCTGTTACCAGAGGTGAGGGTGAGACCGCGTGCTGGAAGTTGAGAGAGAAAATTGACAGTGACGAATTGTAGCTGAACTTTTATTTATTTTATTTATTTATTTTTACTGTTTACCAGCCTATTTAACTGCATGTGAATTCGAATCGAGTGAGTCAGACGCAAAGCTAATTATTATTTTACAGTATGACATGTTATGTCATGCACAAAATTCTCTAATGCGATACGAGCGTACTTTGTAAATATCGATCGATTTTTATTAAGTTATTGACATTTGTGTGAGTTTTGCTTGTACGGTAAAGTCAATGCACTCCAGGTTTGAATCGGTTACTTGTTGGACTCAGATGAAAGAGGCCACCAAATATTATAACAAAACACCATTACCAGCAATAACAACAATAACAATCAAGAATATGATTGATGCACATATAAAACGGGGGTGCAGTATATAAGTATATAAAAATTTGTATTATTGTTCGATAATTAACATTGTTAAAAGTTAATTAGTTATTATCGATCTATCTGTCTATCAATCTATTTATCCATCTATTCAATGGTATTCTTAAAATAGTTTATATTGGGAGTTATTTATTGTTCATAGAATTGTGTAGCAATGGATTTTAGTTGGAGATGTTTATATAAATTAGCTAGGTTAAATATAAAGTAAACATCTTTGGGAGGGCAGACATGGAAAGGTCACACGTAAGGGATACGTATGCTTTTGTAATGGTGATGTAACGGAAATGAGGTCAGAGGTCGGGAAGTTTAGAGTCGAGAGTTTGAGTTTGATCATGAGAGTGAACAGACGGCAGAGTTATGGGAGTGGATAGTCGGCCAGGAAGCAGGCTGGGAAGAAGGATGTGTAGAAAAAATGCAGACCCTGCGAAACCATTTGAGACAACTGAAATAAAATTATATTATAAAAATATAAAGTGTTGTTCAGTGGTTTCACAAAAGAAGTAAGAACATATGTCTCAATTGGATGGTGCTGGTCGTTTCATGGTTGCATCACGGAGCTCAGCAAGTGAAGATACAAAATCTCTTCAAGAAAAAAGGTATGAAGCATATATTATCCTTCTTATATATGAAGTGTAAAATATACCCGTATGGTAACTCTTTGATACAACATGACACAGTTTACACGTCAATATCCTCCTTGCTAAACAATAATACATACGTTTTAATACAGATGTTATGAGAAAATATCATTAATAAAATATCAGACCCAACATATAACATATGACAGGTTTTATAATATCAAAGCCACCTCGTTATAGAACATAATCCGTATTACTATACGCATCGTGGGTGTTATTCTCCCAACGTTTCGGCCGATGTAACTTCTGACTTTCTTAAGTGTATCTTGTCGAACTCAGGAATCTTTTTTTTTTTCAACTCGCGAATCTGTGTGAAATTTCCAACGAATGCATTTATTTAATCCACAAAGGGAGCATTTTCTCATTCCGTCAGCCATTACTAGTTAATAATAGTTAATAATAGTAATAATAGTTAATAATAGTTAATAATAGTAATAATAGTTAATAATGGTTAATAAAAGTAATAATTGACGTTTAAGTTAGTTAATAATAGTAATAATAGACGTTTAAGTAATGTGTAAATGTACTTGCATATATCTGTGGCATCACTGATAAATTACTAAGTAAAACTTTATTTCTAAATGACACGTCTATGGAGGTTGAAAGTTCGGTCCTCAGTGATATTAATTGCCAAGTACTTAAGACGTATATCTATGTATGGTTGACGGAACGAGGTCATGCTATCCCGGTTGATTAAATGAAACGTCCAGTTTAATTCTGTATAGATTCCTAAGTTCGACAGAAAGATTCCCGAGTTCAACGACGTACACATGAAGAATGTCGCAGATAACAGATGCGAAACGCTGTAAATTTAAAACTTAACTGTTGCGAAACATAATTCTTAACGATGATTTTGTGTTGGCATCGGTTTCCCCGATATACATTTATTAAGAATTTTTTTGTAGAAGGATATTGCGGGGAGGCAGTTGAAGGTTGCCAACATCCTAAACTAACAGTGTTTCTGGGGAACGAACTGGGTTCCAACTTTGCGCATGCAGGTTGTCAGCGCATGATCTAAACTACTAGGCTACGGTTGCCTTCCTGTAAAAGCTGTTGAAAATAGGGTGGGGTTCATTTACTAGGTTCCTTAAATAAGTTGCCAGACTTTTGCATTGGAATTTAAAATTGTCGTAGACTCTTAAAAATTTAGTATGCCATTGCTACACATACTATGAGATGACTGACCAAGTTTTATCATTTTAAGTTCAAATGAACACCTATAGAAATAATTTGAATACGCCCTAAAGCCTGATTGTCTGCGTTTGTGAATTTCAAAAGTGTCATCTGGACGTGAGAATTCTGATTTAAACTTGGGAAAATGCTTCAGACGTCTTTTGAACCATTTTGCATAAATCGAGCATCACTTATTCAGTGGTATAAGAGATGCGGGGAAAACAGTGAGTCTGTGATGGATGATAAGAGTAGTGGCAGGAGTAAGGAAGTCAGGACACCAGCGTTGATTCGCCAAATAAAGAATTTCACGCATAAGGACCGTCGTGTATCTATAGAGATAATAAGTGCACAGTTTGATTTCAGTGTGGGATCTGTACATACAATTATTCGCTAGGAACTAAAGATTCAGAAGATTTGCCTGAATTTTTTTCTAAGAGTTTTCAGAAAAGGCCAAAAAGAGAGACGTTGTCATGACAACAGGGAAAAGATCGAGTTGATCAAGTCAGATCTTGAAGTTCTTAATGTACTGGTTATCTGCGATCCAAGCTGGATCTACTACTATGACCAAGAGAGGCTGTCGTTATGAGACAATTGAGGAAATTAAAGTGGGTGTCACGAGTGCCATTGACACAGTCATACGACATAGCTTTCATTGGGCCTTCCATATGTTGTTCCAACAAGTGCATTGTAGGCGGAGGAGATTACTTCGAAATTGGCTTGTGTGTATCAATAAAAGTGATCATACAAAATATGTCTGGAAACTTATTGAAGGCACCGCGTAGTTGGATAAAAAAAAATCCTGTTTGATCATATCTATAATATATATCTAACCCGTCTGTTTAGATGTATGTATGTATGTATGTATGTATGTATGTATGTATGTATGTAAACACTTAGCTTTGTTTTTGATTAGATTCTCCGTTCAGACCATTCACGTTTCTCCAATTTTCCAAAATCAGAACTGGCTTTGGCTTTTCTGTGATTAATCTCAGCGTCAAGCGTACAGTCCTTACTCAACGTACTACACAGATAAACAAAATTGTTCGTGACCTTTAACGCCTTACCATCAACCAAGATGTTTGGTGCAACGTATGGCATTTCGGTGCTAGTGCAGAGACTGATCCGCGCTATTTTTTAAATCGTACTTCCAAGTTTAATTAAAGTTTTATGATATTTTTTTTTAATTCAATTGGAAGGTTGAAGTATAGAATAGGTACAAAACACCCTCCCTTCCCTATGTTAAGAACGTGTTTTTTTTTTTTTTAAATAATAACGTTATTATTCACGCCCGGATCACTCTCTGCACAAGTACGGGCATTTCTAAAGGAGAGGAATACATAAATTATGTTTTCTCGAGGCTGATAGTGTGTCTGGAAGCTTTGCAAGCTTCTGATAACTTGTCCATAATCATCCGGGTGTCTGCTCCTGAATGTGAACTTCCAAGTGTTTAGGAAGCATGTGCTGTCACTACATTGCTATATGAGTCAGAGACCAGGACAATATATAGAAAGCACTTCAAGTTCTTGGAAAGGTTTCACTAAAGTTACATTCGAAGAATACTTAATATTAACTGGAGGACTCTAACGCCTGACACAGCGGTTCTTGACTGGACACTTGGTTAGGATGGAGGACAAAAGACAACTGCTTTATGGCGAGATAGATGGAGGTAAAAACCACAACATAAACCAAGGAAAAGATGTAAGGAGTCTCTGAAAAACACCATCAAAATACTGGGGATGGATGTACATAACTGGGAAACCAAGCGAAAGATCGATCACTGTGGAGAAAAATTATGAGAGAAAATTGTAAGATTTCTGAAGAGCAGCGTGTAGATCTTTCTGTCTTAAAACGCGTTTTAAGAAAACAGGATGATAATATAATGTCAGAAAAATTGCAACAGGAACTGAAGTGCACTGTATGTGGCAGATACTTTCTGTCATACCTAGTTTTGTTAATCATATGAAATCACACAATCAAAGACAGGAACAACAGTCTTATGAGGAGGCTTCTACAGCACAATGCTAAGTTGTCATATGTGTGGTCTATTCTGCAAATCTAAAAGTAGTCTGACACGGAATTATCATGCGATCACCTTTACAAGAAGGAAAGTTTTATGCCATATTTGTGAACTCCATGTAGGACTAAAGCTGGATTGAAGAGTCATCTACGCGCACACGGACGCAATAACACTTAAGGAAGAGATATCAAACTTCTGTCAAAAATAGCAATCATCATGAATTTATGTATGTATCTATATGTGTATGTATGTATGTATTTACGTAGGTATGTATGTATTTATGTATGTATGTCTGCCTAAAACTTTCGACAGACGTAACGGATTTTTGAAAGATCGGTATAGTTTTCACGCTCGATCTTTCGGACGACAGGTATCGAAGAACTGGCCACAGACATTAATTCCTTCACCCTCAACTGGACAATTTTCTACAAGAAGGGGTGGGTTTTTTCGCCCATATTTTCGAAAGTCGTTCCCTCTTTTTGATTGACTAGTCTTAATTTAAACATTCGCCACTTCTTCTCTGGCGATGGACGCAACAGCAAAGACGTCACTTTTGTGCGCGTTTTTATTTCTCTCCTACTACCACTTTTCTTTTCTTTTTTTTTGCCTAGCACACACCTCCAAACACTGATTAGTTCTATATGTAAGATAACATCTACCTATCTATTTAATGGTGTTGTCATATCTGAGATGATTCACCAATTACTCTCTGCAAACTTGAAAAGCATGTAACCTCTTTTACAACGTAAATCTGATTTACATGGCTTTTAGCAAAGTCACATCTATTCACTACAAAATGTCCAATACGCCAGATAGCTTTCTACTGTAATAGTTTCTGTTCTCTAACGTTAGGATTATAATTACCTGTTTCTCCCACAAAGAGAAATAATAATATGTTAATAAACATTTTGCCGCTCAATTCATTATTAATATGACATTAAATTCACAGTAACCGCTTACATTTGAGTTACAATATTCCTTGTTTGAGTTGAATATAAATTTAAAAAATCAAGTCTTTCTTTGTTATTAAAAAAATTAATATATAAATAACATTTACGTGACAATTGAGCTTGAATATTATCATTAGAAATAAACAGGGTTACTAAATGTGTACTATACTTTTTCAAATTGTGCACAATTGTGTGTGCTTAGTTTAATTGTAATATATGAAAATGACAGACCGGTGATGGAAAAATATATGTCTCAGGAGTTGACCACTAATATCTTTTTACAATTTTAAATAATAATTACCGTTTTATAATCGAACGTTTATGTAATCACTCGCCTAGCTACAACCACTATAATAAATTTACCTTAGTGCCCTGCTAAACCTACAAAGTAACGAAAATTCCATGAGTGAGGCATTGTTCAAGTCACATGAAATACCTTGTTGAGACTATAAAATAACTAACTAATGTCTACTAAAAAAACCTATAAGATACGTTTAAAGGCCAAATTACAACGCAATATAATGAAAAACTAAACAAATATTAATTTGTTTAAAATTAATATTTCGGCGGTAATGCTCCCTTCTTAGAATGTTATACATTTTTTTCTTTTTTTTTTCTTGACATTATGATAAGTTTAAGAAAAAAAAATCAATAAGTGTAATGTGGCTGTTAAACGCATTTTATTTTAATATTTATCAAAGTTCCCATCATGCAATTCACAACGCTGACCTTAATATAGCGTTAGCCAACGCATTCTTCCTGCATTTCAAAATAACACCGCAGACAGATAATACCCGGATTTTACAAAGTGATTTTTTTCTTCACTTAAAAATTATGACAAGAAAGAAAAACAAAACTCTATAAATTACTGAGGAAGGAGCATGACTCCAAAATATTAATTTTAAACAAATACATATTTGTTTATTTTTCATTATGTTGCGTTGTAATCTGGCCTTCAGACGTATCTCATACGTATTTTATTTTAAAATTCAATAAACGCTTCTATAAACACTATCAATAATTCCCCCCACTCTTTATCTGTGCCTAAACCTAAACGTAAATTCCATGAACAAAGCTTTTTTCTTAGAACTGCACGCCTGTGGAATTGTCTTCCGTTTTCCTGCTTTCCGGCTGACTACAATATGGTTGTCTTCAAGTCTAACGTAAATAAGTTCTTGATGAGCCGTTCCATATAAGTTATCAACTTTACCAAATTTTCATTACTAATGATTACTATAATGTCCAATTTCTACTGTACACTCTTTAACCCTTATCCTTGAGTGGCCTCTTGGCCTTGATAATGTGGTGATGCCTATGTAAAAAAAAAAAAAACGAAATTAACAACCCTTACAGTTTTATATTACCTAAAACTTACTCACCTAGCTTCCTTAAATAGTCTTCAGGCAGCGGGGTCTCTATAGTAAAACAAGATAAGAATACATGGATTCGTATAGAATTCATTACAGATAAATGAGCCTTTCTTAGCGAGTTTTTATGTCACCAGATTTAAGAATGCCTAAGTGCACAGGCGGAGATTTTCAGTGATTTATCTTAAATGGCATTGATACACAATATCAAACTCGTCAATAGACCACTAAGAAGACAGATTTTTTGCTTAAATTGCCTTCTGATAAACCACCTTTATCCTTGGATATAAGATATATAACTTCAAATATTACACAATTAATATGCAGTCTGGAAAAAGAGCATCCTGGTCAGTACGTTTTTATGCCAAGTAATACAGCAACTCATCCCTTACAAGAAGCATTTCAAGTGGCCTACATAAAATGTTTCCCTTTCTCTCTCTCTCATTCTCTCCCTCTCTTTATAGGTATATATAAATATATATATGTATATATACATATATATACACATACATATGTGTGTGTGTGTTGTGACATAATCCTTAAATTGGATTATGTATTTAAAGAAACTTTGAAAATTTAGTTTTAAGCCAACGAGAAATGTATTGTTTTTGTTGTTTTTTTTTATTGTCGTCGCCGAGACAAAATGAATATGGACGATAAAGAGAGAGTATAGAAGAGACAGATAAATAGAGTATAGGAAAAAGAGAGAGAGTAGGGAGAAAGAGAGAGAGAGGCGAGAAAAATGTTCAGCATATGTGAGCGAGTTGACCGGGTCACCCGGTGGGCGAAAGCTTTCTGACCTAGTTACCAAGCGAACACAGAAAGAAAGAAAAGAATAAGAAAAGTATGGAGAAGAGAGGGAGAGAGAGAGATAGAGAGAGAGAGAGAACGAGAGAGAGAGGGGAGGAGAGAGCGGAAAAAAGACATTTTGTAACGACTCGCCGCGCCAGACGGACGTGAAAGATTCCCATCCCGACAAACGAAAGAAAGGAGAACGAACCGACGTCGTTGAAATATAGAATGTCGACTCGACGAACACGACGGACACAGCGCACCAAAAAAGCATACTGCGAAGAATAACCGAAACCAAATGAGATAATGTCGACCATAAAATTACGATGAAATGACGAACTTTACAAATATGTTTTCGAATTATTGACTAACGAAGAGACGGATATTTAAGACATTTGTTTTAATCAACCTCCCGAAACAAAAGAAAAAAGGAAAAAAGGAAAAACTGTGAGTCCCCTCTCTCTTCATACCTCTCTTGCATATTAAGGTGGCGAGTTCATTTTGCCATTGTTTTATTTGTATTGTATTTTTTGTACCGATATATTTATCTTCGGCATTTTCAGACCCTAGAATTACGAATTACGAAAGTTGGGAAGGAGTATCTTATCCCTTCCACGCCCTCGTAATTCATTTTTTTTTCATTTTATTTAATCTCACCCCCACATACCGTGGTTTAATATTTTGTAATAAAATTAAGTTTCGAGCGTATCATTTGTGTGTTGTGTCTTTGTTACTTTAATACGTTGTTCGTTAATCTATTGCACATTTTCCGGGTTTCGAAAGAATCTCCCCATTCTTTCTGTTTCAGCAAGGTGTACCGAACGAAGGGTCACTTTGTATCATTGTTCATTTGTATTTCATAAATGTATTTTTATTATGTCTAAATCTCTAGTATATATATATATATATATATATATATATATATATATATATATATATATAGAGAGAGAGAGAGAGAGAGAGAGAGAGGTATATTTTTGCAGCAAGTCATTATTACAGCCCGTCTGATTGAACACGACATAGTTATTCTTTTTTCACGATTTTTCTGGATATCTTTTTCATTCGCCGAGCGGTCTTTTTTATATCAATTGGCATGTTATATAGACGGCGTCCACAAGTTTTTCTTCAGGCGTTTTTTCCCAAACGCTTTCTATTGGTGCGTCCGATGATATTTAGGAGCGATTGTTGTTGTCGTCGTCATATTTTTATTTTTCTTTTTTGGGACTTGGTGTATTTATAGATTTAAAAAAATGTATTGGTTATAAAGGTGTGTGCAGGATGGTAAGGGGCGAATGATTTTTATTTTTTAATTTCGATTTTCTTATTTCGTAGTTTATTCATTTTGTTTCTTGTTAGTTATTAAATACTGTTAGTATATTTGTCCCGAGGTTGAATGAAATCCGGTAAAAAGGGGCTGTAGTTCTTTGATAAGTATGGCTTCTTGTAACTTTAGTCGTCGTGTGCAATTGTTAGATATCGAATTGTAGTTATTTTATGTTGTTATTTCTAGTGTTTGACATCTGTAGGAGTGAAAGGTGTTGTTTTATGGCGCTACTGTAAGCTAAAGGATAGGTTAATCGTCGGAAGAGTGTTGTGGTGTGGCCTATGTATGTGTTGTGTGAGTTTTTAGAGTGTTTATATATATATATATACATATATATATATATATATATAATAGAGATTTAGAAGGCTGTCACAATGCGAGGAATGAAATATAGTCGTTGGTAAGAGAAGACGAGAACAAGGCGATTTACAAATCAATAAGTACATACATATATTTCATATATACATATATTTCTCCATCATCTAGCATGCATTGAATCGATCTGTTACGTTTACTATTTAAAAGGGAATTTTTCCGAAATTAATAATGGAATTTGTCGCAGACATAACAAGCAAGACATTTTATCAATACAACTGAATAGATATATGCATATATAAAATATATGTATATATAAAATATATGTATGTACTTATTAATTTGTAAATCGCCGCTTGTTCTCGTCTTCTCTTACCACAACGACTATATTTCACTCCTCGCATTGTGACAGCCTTCTAAATCTCTACTACATACCTATCCCACACAATTCTTCAGGCAAACTACATATCAATCATATATGTATATATATATATATATATATATATATATATATATATATATATATATATATATGTGATTTTCAGAATGTGAGATATTATATATAATAAATTCCACAGCCAAACAACGTCACAGCCAAACAACGTCGTTGGGCTGTGGAATTCATTATATACAATCTCTCACATTCTGAAATCCTATCATAAGTTGCTCGTTTGGTTAGCATTGCTGGATGACATCGTCCTTTAAAAAACTCCTACTTGTGAGACATCGGCTTGGGGTTATTAGCTGGTTGGATGACCGCGGCCCTTGTCGAGACGAGGTAGGTTCATTTCATAGTCGGATTTCGGCGCGGTTTGCTTGATCTGTGTTAGTTAATAGAAATTCTTTTGTGCGGGGCATTTGCTCAATTGGTAGAGTGCTTGCCTCGCATGCAAGAGGTTCGGGTTTCGAATCCTGAGTTCGGACGTGTCTAACTGATGAGCCCAAATAGGGCGAAACTCGAGTCTTGGACTTTCGGTTCGTTGACTGTCATGGCTCTTTGGGTTGCGACGTTGTTTGGCTGTGGAATTTATTATAAATATACATATATATATATATATATATATATATATATATATATATATATATATATATATATATATATTCGTTACCTGGCAAGGCCACAAGGGAAACAACCAAGCAAAAAAAAAAAAAAACACTAAGCGAAATTCATCCCAAAGCAGCAAAATTGAAGCTGGTCGGACAGAACACTATATATACAAATGTTGGCAAATTTGGCATATTTTATTGGTTTGAACGTTTAGGTTCTTTTTTTACTAATTCTCATGAAATTTTAACCATAGAATTGCATCATATTCTTCAAAAGGCCTTTACATTTTCACATAGAACCAAATGTATGAGGAATTCAATATCAGATATATATATATATATATATATATATATATATATATACATATATATATATATATAGATAGATAGATAGATAGACCACTTTTTGACGATTGTATAAGTTCCAAATCTCAGCGATTCTTGTATAGAATTTAACAAATGAATATTTGTTTGAAAAATAATAACCTTAATTGTATAGTGGCCTATGTCACATTTGCCTTTAAGGTCGCACATTAAGGGGATCATCCATTATAAAGAGCCTATTTTATCACTTCTTTAAAACCATATAATGTTTTATTCATAGTCATTTGTTTTCCTACTTTTGCATATGAATTACAAAATATTTAATATTTCCTTAAAACATTTGACCTTGATGGAGCCGATCCTAAATTTGCTTCCATGGTTTCAAATAACAGCAAGAGGAGACTTAATTCCGAATATTTCTCATATGCTATATCTCTCCTCTTTGGTTTTAAGACATAAAATTAATCCCACATTGTATAAGGATTATTTGATACTGGAGATATGTATAATGGTACCTTATTTCCAAAAGAGGCGAGATATAACATAAGACAAATATTTGGAACCAAATCTCACATTGCTGTAATTTCAGATCATTTGAAACACTAGCAGCAAGTTTTAGTCTCCCGTCCATCACGGCCAGAGGGTTTGGAGAAATATCAGATATTTTGTAATTCATATGCAAACTTTGTAGTTCATATGCAAACATAGGGATATATATATATATATATATATATATATATATATATATATATATATATATATATATATATATATATAAAATGGGTTAAGAAAGTCCAACGAAAGAAAGATGTATATTTAAATAAGGGGGTAGTCACTAACAACGTGTATTTTTTAACATTATTTTATTTTTCTAAATAATTTCTGAAGAGGTCGCTTTAAAACGCTGAAACGCGGTAAAAACCAGTCCAATGATTTAAAAACATTATTACAATGATCTAAACATAATTCTCAATGAAAAACCGAGACACGGAATAATAAAATAATGTTAAAGATACACATTGTTGGTGACTACCTCCTTATTTAAATATATATATATATATATATATATATATGTATATATACACTCCTATAAATTCGGTTTTCTATTGTGTGTATTGATATTTAATATTTAATTACTTAAAAAGAAAATACAATTTTCTTATATCTTGGTTGTGGAATTGCATTCACTAGCAAACGATCTAGCTAATTTGCATATTCTTTTAAACATTCATTTTTTTTTTTTTTTTTACAAGGGTATCACCACATTATCAAGGCCCAGAGGCCACTCAAGGATAAGCGTTAAAGAGTGTACAGTAGAAATTGGTCAATATAGTAATCATTAGTAATGAAAATTTGGTAAATTTAATAACTTATATGGAACGGCTCATCAAGAACTTATTTACTTTAGACTTGAACACAACCATATTGTAGTCAGCCGGAAAGCAGGAAAACGGAAGACAATTCCATAGGCATGCAGTTCTAAGAAAGAAGCTTTTTTCATGGAATCTACGTTTAGGTTTAGGCACAGATAAAGAGTGGGGGAAATTATTGATAGTGTTTACAGCTAGACGAGTGTTTCTTGTGAAAGTTTGGCGAGGGGGGACCATAGATTGAAGCTCAGTTGAACACTTTCCATGAAAATAACGATACATCAGAGACAAACTCGCAACATCTCTTCTGTGAGATAGAGGTTGCAAGGAGGAGAAAAGGAAATCTCCTACGAGGCTACGAAGTCTATTTTGAACTCTATCAAGGCAGGACAAGTCCTTTCTAGCAGCTCCTGCCCAGATGTGGCAACAGTATTCCATCCTTGGACGTACCTGGCTCTTATATAGGTAGAGAATAGCATCAGCAGTAAGATATCTACTGGATCGATAGAAAGATCCCACCATTTTTCCAGCGGCATTGGCAACAGATTTGATATACGTGTTCCATTTAAGATCAGGAGTAATGGTCAAGCCCAGAAGCTTGTCAAAACTTGAGGCCTCCTGAAGACGAGAGCCATTCATTTCAATTGATGACAAATGTGAATTAGAATGTTGATGATGTAAAGAGAGAAGCTTGGTTTTAGATGCATTAAAAGTAACCAGCCACTCCTTTCCCCATTGTACTACGTGCTCAAGATCAGAGGAGAGAGAATTGGAGAGAACTTGGTCGTTTACTGTCTTAGATGTGGTACCATAAATGGTAGTGTCGTCAGCATAAATGTCTACAGATGATGTAAGGATATGATTTGGAAGATCATTAATGTAGATCAGGAAAAGAGTTGGGCCCAGGATGGATCCCTGAGGGACACCGGCATTAATACTGTGAGCTTCTGATTTTTGCCCCTCAACTACTACTCTTATGAACCTATCAGAAAGAAAAGAATTTAATTAATTCCATATTAGTTGCTTCGGTTTTTTTAATGGGATAATCATCTTTAGTTTACTGTTACCTGTAATTATATTCATGCAGATATTCTACATGATTTATACTTGCATAATATTTGCGAAAAAGTTTATAGTAAATGCAATATATTTTCCATATATATTTATGTGTACGTATATAATTTTGTTAAACAAATTTATCCATATCTATATATATATATATATATATATATATAAGTAAACGTGTCTGCTGTGTGTGTGAGTCTGTGTGTCTGTCTATCTGTCTGTGTGCATTTCTCTACGTAATAACTCTGTCAAATTTAATATACAGAGATTTGTGAAAATCTATGTGATCGATTAGCGACCATAAATTTGGCTGTTAAGGGGTCAATGTTCAACGATTTGACCTTTGAGAACTCTACCAAACTCGTCCGACAATTTTGGGTCTAAACACTTGGAATTTTAGATTTAGGTTCCTTGGACATAGATCTAACTTAATAACTTTATTTGAGACCAAACCAATAAATGTTAAAGGGTCATAATTTAAAAAAGGAAATGACCCTTTTTTTTTTGTTGCTCAACATACACCTCAAAACACCCGGGCAACGCCGGGAAACCATGCTAGTGTATCTATAAAAGTGAACGTGTCTGTGTATGTGTGCCTGTGTGTATATATATATATATATATATATATATATATATATATATATATATATGTAAATATATATGCATATATACATATATGTATATATACATCTATATATGCATATATACATATATGTATACATATACATATATATACATATATATACATATGGATATGTATATATATATATATATACATATACATCTCTCTCTTTCTCTCTCTCTTACTGTGTGTCTCTCTCTCTTACTCTCTCTCTCTCTCTCTCTCTCTCTCTATATATATATATATATATATATATATATATATATATATATATATTGTTATCTATAATCTAAACATTTCCACTTATTAAATAATCTCGTTATCTAATCCCCGTCCTACTCAATACTCCTCTTCACTTCCCTTTTCATTACTACTTCCCCTTAACGCTCCCTGAAATGCATATAAAATCAGTGTTTTCTTCTTTTCCTTTAATCCTCTACAATGTTTTTTTTCTTTTCTTGTGTTGAGAAACGTTTCGTTTTAAAATGTCACAGTCAAAAGAGGTTCCCCTCATTTCTTTTTCAATTATTGTAATCACCGCCATCCTTATTTTCATGATAATGTAGAAAAGTTATAATGTAGCTCTACTTATTATCTCCCTTTATAAATTGCTCCTCTTACTAGGGTAGAGCTTCATCTGTCCAGACAAGTAAGCACTTTTTCACTGAAAAAAATTTTCAATTTTTTTCAAGTGCACTTTATATCCTCTCTCTCTCTCTCTCTCTCTCTCTCTTTCTCTCTCTCTCTCTCTCGTTTTCTCTCTCTCTCTCGTTTTCTCTCTCTCTCGTTTTCTCTGTCTCTCTCGTTTTCTCTGTCTCTCTCTCGTATTCTCTCTCTCGTTTTCTCTCTCTCTCTCGTATTCTATCTCTCGTTTTCTCTCTGTCTCTCTCTCGTATTCTCTCTCTCTCATTTTTTCTCTCTCTCTCTCTCTCTCTCTCTCTCTCTCTCGTTTACTTTGTTGTCATCCTATAACCAAAAGGAGTATTTATTCTCACAACGTTTTTTTTTAATTTATTTTTAAGCAGTACACATTACACTTGATTCATTGAATAGCGGGAGACCACGAAACATTATCTCAGAATAAGAACTTACCTCAACCTGCCTTTTTTTTTTGTCGCAACCACGTTTATGTCCGCATTGCTACAGCCGTGTCTTCGTTGGCGTTATCTAGAACGTTCTCCGCCTCACTCACGAGATCTCGAACGTTATCTAGGCCCGAGCTCCACATCTCTTCCGCGATTGCTCTCTTTCTCTCTTTTATAGTTCTATACTCTTCTTCTCTTGCGTTGACGTCATCTCACATGTATTTATATCCGCGCATCCGCAATGTATTTCTACAGGAAAGAAAAAATTTTTATACGCTGAGAGGTAGAGGAGAGAATAACTGATTGATTCAAACACGGCCACGATGAAATATGTTAATGCCATTAGCCGTCAACTTCTCATTTTCTTTTCACATGAATAGAGAAACAACAATTAAATTAACAACAAATAACTGGTAGACCATAAGAGAATAAAATATACAAATATTCGATAAATAAAATTTATTCGGGAGGGAATAATCAAATAAAAATGGTAAAGACTGGCAAATTAACCTTTTCACGTTTCATCCAAAGTCTCTTTTGTCGTAAAAGTTGCTCAAGAGGAGCTGCTTGATGTGCTAAGCTATGAAAATAGGTTTTACAACGAAAATATTGCTTCTTATTTACCGTGGGGAACGATAAAAGTGTCGCCCTAAAGAAAACTACACTACAGATTTATTTCTGTTTTTTTTTTTTTAACATTTATACAATTGGAGTAACTTAATTATATATTAGAACTGATATCTGTTCAAATCTAAATAGAAATCTAAACTGCAACAGCTGACGGAGCTCTCGTAGATATTTTATTAAAAAAAAATCTCCATATGATCGGTGTTTGAAAAAGTACCCCTAGAGCACGTTGGAGGTTACCTCGAATAAAATTTCTGAAAACAATATCTGAGACCAGAAGAGTAGTCAGAATGACCCAAAGAAAATGACGAAGGCCAGTGGAATAGTTGGCCGAAACGTCGTGAAAAACATCAACTAAGAAAGATAAGGATTATAGTCCGCAATAAATAAACTTATTAAATCAAATTATTTTACTGTCTTTACTTTATTAAATTTTCAGATGAAAGCACATAATAGTTAAAAAAAAATCTCCCATCCTCACGTAGAAAATGGAATTCTAAATAATATTTTCCAACCTCATAATTCGTACGGAGTTCTATATATTTTCAGAATCGATGTCATAATATCTGGCCCTGCCTTTCCGGTTTAGTAATTAGTTGGAAAATATTAAGTTTAACTGTCCCAGCCGTTAATAATTGGCATTAGTGAGAAACATATGCTTTATGAGTTCAAAAATAAATCACCTGTAGAAGCTACAAGGAATATTGGAACTCTTTATGAGATGAATGTTCTGAAAAATCGAAAATGCAAAATTTTCTTTAATAAACCTTAATCTCTCTATATATCTATAAAAGTGAACGAGTCTGTGTGTCTGTGTGTGTACATTTCCCTACGCAATAACTCTGTCAATTTTTAGTCTACAGACTCGAAATTTTATATACAGGGTACTAAGAATAGGGAAAATCTAGGTGATCGGTTTTCGGCCAGAAATTTAGCTGTTAAGGGGTCAAAGTTCAACAATTTAACATTGGAGAACTATACCAAACTCCTCCGACAATTTTCGGTATAAACACTGAAAAGTTTAGATATTGGTTCCTTGGGCATGGATCATACTTAATAACTTGATTTGAGCCCAAAACAATAAATTTTAAGAGGAGATAATAGGGGTCAAAGTTTAAAAAATTGACCGTTTTGGGGGTTTTTTTTTTTGTTTTTTGCTCAACATACACCTCTAAATACACGGCCAACGCCGGGCACCCATGCTAGTATATCTATAAAAGTGAACGTGTCTGTGTGTGTCTGTGTGTCTGTGTACATTTCCCTACGCAATAACTCTGTCAATTTTCAGTCTACAGACTCGAAATTTGATATACAGGGTACTGAGATTTGGGAAAATCTTTGTGATCGGTTTTCGGCCAGAAATTTCGCTGTTAAGGGATAAATGTTCAACGATTTGATTTTTGAGAAATCTACCAAACTCCTCTGACAATTTTGGGTCCAAACACTTGAAATTTTAGATATAGGTTCCTTGGACATGGATCTAACTTAATAACTTGGTTTTAGCCAAAAACAAGAAATGTTAAGAGGTCATAATAGGGGTCAATTTTTTAAAAAATTTTATCCCTGCGGTCTCTACCAAATTACTCCGAAAATTCGAAATTTTACATAAAGGGTATTCAGTCTAACATTTTTAGATACCAATGTATGTATGTATGTATGTATGTATGTATGTATGTATGTTTGTATGTATGTATGTATGTATGTATGTATGTTTGTATGTATGTATGTATGTATGTATGTATGTATGCATGTATGTATGTATGTATGTATGTATGTTTGTATGTATGTATGTATGTATGTATGTATGTATGTATGTATGTATGTATGTATGTTTGCATTTCTGCCTAAAACTTTCGACAGAGGCGACGGATTTTACCAAGATCAGTATCGTTTTTAAGTTTGACCTTCAGACGACAAATATCGAAAAATTTGCTAAAGACATTGATATCATCACCTTTAACTGGGCACTTTTCTACAGCAGGGGTCGCTTTTTCGCCGATACTTTTGAAAGTCACCTTCTCCTTTCGATTGTCTTGCCTTGATTTAAATATAAGTCACTTCTGGTTTGGCGGTGGTCGTAGCAGCAACGACGTACGGTTTTTTTGCCGTTCTTTTCCTCCTTCACGGTACAGGTTCGAGCCTGCCTTTCTACTACCACATGTTTAGACGAATATGGCTGAACAATAAATTTTGGGCGGTACACTATATAATATGTAAGCTGAAATAAAACAAACCACTTTACGAAATGAAAAAATATTTTTAAAAATCAGAAAAAATAACTGTCGTGTTCAATCAGAGTTGTTTGAAAATTATATATATATATATATATATATATATATATATATATATATATATATATATATATATTAGCATGGATGCCCGGCGTTGGCCAGAGGTTTGGAGGTGTATGTTGAGCAAAGAAAAAAGAATAAAAAGTGAACTGAAAGTTGAGTTATTGCATAGTGAAATGTACGCAAAAACCTACTGTAAAGAGATCGATAAATTAAGAAAAAAAACTATTTCACATTAACAAGACGGAAGTTGGATAGCACCTAAAGACAAACTAATTGTAAATTTTGTCTGTTTATTATATATGTGCCCACATAAATGCCTACTAAGAGGACTTAATTCCAACATGACTCTATCCTCGAGTATCTAACGCTTACTTGTGAAGGTGTTCGTTAAAACAACCTGGTATGAGGATATTTTTTCAATACCAGTAAATTCTGACTAAATATTCTAAATCAAATAGTATTCGCGGGCCAAGTAAGATCACTTCGATGTGATTAATCAAAATTGGCTGTTACTAGAAATGGTACAACTTCTGCAAATAATGATGCTTCCTCAAGTAAGAGCACCGAGCTGGATACTACAGTAGGTTAGATTAATTTTTATAGCAGATTCCATAAGACATTTTAGACAACAAAAAATATACTATTATATTTTAAAATTATCAAATTTGGAGTGTAAATATATGTTCAGAACTTCTTTACTAACTTAGGTTTGACAGGAAAGCGAAAGGTTTAATGGAATATCGAATATCAATATATCTCATACAGGAATCAAGTGTAGTGTAAGCTCCAAGAAGGAAGGGACTTAATTTCTAAGAATTCTATAAAAAATTAAGCATATATATATATATATATATATATATATATATATATAAAAGTGAACGTGTCTGTCTGTCTGTCTGTCTATCTGTGTACATTTCCCTACGCAATAACTCTGTCAATTTTTAGTCTATAGACTCGAAATTTGAAATACCGGGTACTGAGATTTGGGAAAATCGATGTGACGGGTGTCAGCCAGAAATTTGGCTGTTAAGGGGTCAAATTTCAACGATTTGACCTTTAAGAACTCTACCAAACTCCTCCGACAATTTTGGGTCTAGACACTTGAAAATTTAGATATAGGTTCCTTGAACCTGGATCTAACTTAATAAAGTGATTTGAGCCCGAAACTATAAATTTTAAGGGGTCATAATAGGGGTCAAAGTTTTAAAAAATTAACCATTTTTTTTGTTTTTTTGCTTTTTTTGCACAGCATGCACCTCCAAACATCCGAGCAACGCCGGGCACCCCTGCTAGTATATATATATATAAGTACATATACATATATTCGTGCGTATGTGTATGTGTATCATATATATATATTTTTGAGTCTGATTAGCCAAAGAAAAAGCGCTATCTAAATCGAAGCAGACGACATTCGAATTGGAAGAAAGCGACTAAACCAACAACAAAAAAGAAAAGCTAACAAACATATGTATTTTCAAACTCGCCAAACAGAAAAATGACAGGCAAGAAAATAAATCTGTTCATGTTAGAAAAAAAATGCAAACATCGATGCAGACAATCTCATATTGTCAGGAGAAGAAATGGCTGTCCGCAAAAAATGAGGTGCAACAGTTGTAAACACAAATGTTTACTTTAAAAAAGATCGTGTGTAAAGAAAGGTTTCTCTTGAAGATGTACAAATGGAGAGTGCCACCAAAAGAACTTGACTGAACAACAAGTCTTGAAAATAAAAAACCAAGAATAATTACGGTTACAAAAGAAGAAAACAAAAAAAAACTTGTACTTACTCCTAACAATTATACGGTTAAAAATAGTTTCTTGAAAAAAAAAAAAACTTTCTATTGATAAATATTTTGCAAAAAAAAACAATTAAATACTAAAATGAAATAAAAATATTTTCATTTTTCAAGGTAGGTTGTTTTTTTTTTGTTTTTTTTTTGTTATCTTTTATTATTTGCATTTCTATTTTTTCCATTTTTTTTTTCATTAGGCTGTGTCTGTTACGACGCTCCGCTAACATCGATGATTGCCGATCTAGCCCGATCCATGCTTGACAGGAATTCATGAGAATTCGGTCGGATCAAAGTATGCAAGAGTACCATATATATATATATATATATATATATATATATATATATATATATATATATATATATATATAAACATATATATATAAACACATATCTATATACATATAAACATATATATATATATATATATATATATATATATATATATATATATATATATATATAAAAGACGGGCCCAAACTCTAGTTAGCCCTGTTTCTTAGTGTTTTGTCGAAATGAAATTTAACTTTGGTCATAGCTAGTTTATTATATTCAAAACATCACATAAAAACACGGGGGTCTTTGGCCTTTTTTTCTCCGTTCTACAGCATATGTTTTAGATGGCCTCCATTTAGCTTTTGTTGAGAAGGAGCTTATATAGATAAAGAACAAATTTAATCTGCATCTCAATTTATGTAATCTTCTTATTTAATCAAGATAAAATTTTTATGCATTAGTTTGTATTTTTATATTGTCGTTCTTTTATTTATATTTTTATATGGTCGTTCTCATATATATATATATTTAATATATATATACATGTATGTACATATATATATATATAGAGAGAGAGAGAGAAAGAGAGAGGGAGAGAGAGAGAGGACATGACAAATCGACTTCTGTAATAAGAACAGAACATATAAAACAACCATTGTATATTGAAATAGTTAACTAAAAATTACGATAGACACATGGGTCGATGATAAATAAATAATTCAATAATCTGTCGTCTTTGATTTAATCAGAGATTTTACTCTCACAATCCGCGGTCTTTCATAAATCTTCTTTATTTGCGTTTTATATAAAGTCGAGAATCTATATATTTAACTCAGGAACCTACACAGAATTTCGAACAGAATAGCTTATTTATTTCACGCCATAAGTCATCTTCCCTGCTTCGTAATCGTTGTATCGGTCGTATTGGGCATCAGTCTTCAATCCTCAGAAGAGTATCACTTAGGACGTATTACTCCACACAATCGGTTGCGCTAGAACCAATACTAAAAATATAGTTAGGAATTGCTTACAGCATATAACCAGTCATAATTGAGGGAACGAGAGAAAGTTCTCGTTGTCCAGTCATAATTCAAACTAGTTAATTGCGACTACACTTCTCATCGTGAAGGATGATTTCAAAACGTTTTCTTTTAATTTTATTTTTAGGGTGTCATCCCTTATCAAACCCGGAAGTCACTCAAGAATAAGTGTTTATCAGAATTAGGTAAATAGTGAGACAGCATGATAAGTAACGGTGGAACTTGAGCTTGATTATTTAAGAGGACCGCAAAAGAAAGATTATTTACATTAGGTTTGACAATGAGCATGTTATAGCCAGTTGGCAAGTAATCACACGTTGTTGTGTTGCACAAACGGATGGTTCTATAAAAACAACTTTGCTTATTTTATTCGCGCTTAGTTTTAAGCACGTATAATGATATGCTTGTCTTTGTATGTTTCGCAGAATTCCCTGAATTCATGGCGGTTGTTCCGTGAGGAAGTAGAAAGGCGAAAACATCCTCGCTCTCTAAATGTCGAAGACATGAAAATGTACTCTTAGGAAATCTACTCAAGACGTGACAAGAGTACTTCGTCTTAGGTCATGTTTGACTCTTATTTATGTATATATTCTGGCCACATTAACCACAGCGCTTTTTTACATGGGCATAACCATTCATCAAGACCATGTGGCCACTCGAGGATAAGGGTTAAACAGTATACAGTAGTCAATATAGCAATCGTTAGTAATGGAAATACGGTAAATTTGTTAACTTAAGTGAAACGGCTCATCAAGAACTTGTTTACATTGGACTTGAAGACAACCATATTGTAGTCAGCTGGAAAGCAAGCAAATGGAAGACAGTTCCACAGGCGTGCAGTTCTAAGAAAGACATTTTGTTCATGGAATCTACGTTTAGGTTTATGCACAGATAAAGAGTGAGGGGAAATTATTGATAGTGTTTTCAGATTTTTTTCTGGTCCTTGTAATACTTGGGGATCTTTATGTGGTTCAGACGGATCTTCAGGAATCTTTTGAACGCAGTGTTTTATATAAATCGCAGTGGTAGTTAGTTTTCGTTCTGTCAACCAAGATGGTGTAAATTCCTTAAGTAATTCGTAAGTGCATTTTAGTATTGCTTCTATATGTGGAGTACCCTTAACCTTTTAGGCGAATTTCACTTGGAAGTGATTACGTTTGCACAATGGGTATTGTTGTAAAGAGATTGAGGCCTTACAGTTACAAGAAACGAGTAGGTTAACTATGTGAATATCCGCCTTGCACATATGAGCTTAAGGAATTATATAACATTTAGAAACAACTAGATAAGTATTTGGAAAAAAGTAATTTACGGGTAATAACAAGCAACAATAACAAATAACATTGGCTGATCAAAAACGTTAGAGATGACGCAATGTTGTCCCGGAGAAAAGCATAGTTTCGGCAAATAAGAAGGGCAGCTTATAATAGCGGGAATCAATGACCGACAGGAATCCAAATATGTAATCCACATGATTATTAGAGAATCAGGCAGTTATAAAATGCGTAGCCGCAAAAAGAGATGATCTGACTAGACGACTCAATCTAATCCGAGGTTTTAAAACTGAATTCTTGATTTTACTTCACATGCATAAATGTAGGAAATAATTCCATAGAAGTAATCGAAACCGGATTAAATGCATGTGAATTAGAGTTAGAGTTAGTGTTTTGTAGTGGGATTGGTATAGCGGATGTTAAATAATTAACATTATTAAAAGTAAATTAGTTATTATCGATATATCTGTCTATCTATCTATTTATCTATCTATTCAATGACATTCTTAAAATAGTTCATATTCGGAGTTATTTGTTGTTTATAGAATAAAGTATATCAAAGAGTTTTAGCTGAAGATGTTTACATAAATTAGCTAGGTTAAATATAAACAAAATATACTTGACCATGCATACGTGACGGAAAGGTCACGTAAAAGGGAAGTGTCTTTTAATTGGTTACCGGAACTGATGTCAAGATGTCGGGATTTTTAGTCAGTTGAAGAGTCGGAGAGATGGAGTGTAGTCACGCAGGTGAATAGATGTACTTCGTGCCAGGAAGCGGGCTGTAAGAACAAGCATATAGACACGTAAGCAGACTCTTTGTGAAGACCATTTGAGACAACTGAAATAAATTTATATTATAAAAATATAAAGTGCTGTTTTGTGGTTTCACAAAAGAAGAAAGAACAGATGTCTGAATTGGTTATGATGTTGGTCATTTCATGGTTCGTCACGGAGCTCAGCAGGAAGATATGAAGAAAGAAGGTATGACGCATATATTATTCTTATCATATGTGAGCCTTTAACTCTCTTATACATCATGGCTCAGTTTATACGTCGATAGCATATCCTCTTGGCTAAACAAACATACATACAATTTATACGTTTATAACGGATGGTATTAGAACGAAATATCTTCATACCACACTAAGTAACATATATAATTGTTTTATTATATACTAGACTACCCGTGACCCGTTGGGTCAGTATGTTATATTAGCTATGGAATTCATGTATAAGCGTGACACTTGTGACGTAAAGAAAATAGTTTGTTTTTTTACATAACAGAAATATTTCTATGAAAGTATATTAAAATGAAAAAAGAATATAGATAGATCTCTATGAGTCGTTCTTTTTATTATAATTGATTATTTAAAAAAAAATTACAGTTACTGAATTATAAATGGCTTTTCATACTTATAAGTTGTTGTGCACTGAACAGATACCATAATACTTATTATAGTTAAATTCAAATTTTGATATATCTGCTTTTTTTTAATCGTTCATTTTTGTATTACGTTTAAGTTATTTTAAACCCCACTCTTCCCATTTTAAATAATAATTTCGAAATAATAACGTTAATATTTCAGTGCGAAGCTCAAGCACACATGCACAACCGGATGTTGTTAACTGGAAAGTGGGTTACATACATCGTTACAAGGTAATTTGAGTTTTATAATTATATATATAATCTCACTATACAACAGCCGATGTTACTTTCTACGTTTACATTTGTCGTCTAACGTTCATGCTTTACGTGTCTATTAAATGTGTAACGTGTATAAATATTTATGACTGTGTCTCTATGATCTTTAGTAATGTCCATGGCGTTCATCTATTGTTTGTGTGTATGTGTTCATGTATGCGATAGTTTTTAATGTGTGTGATCGTTTAGTTTCTCTACTTTTCCACAGGTTAATGCATGTATAGCACGTTTGTTTGTACGTGTCGATATAATGCTGCAGATGCATATATAATTACAGATATAAATTCGTTTAAAAACTGTCACTGACATCCGAAACGAATAACATATTTGTCAGCGCGCCTAGACAGAGCAGGAGATACTTTTACATACAAGCAGCGACACGTTGTTCCGACATGCTCCTGAAAATGTAAGACATTTTCTTCCCTGAAACCTCAGACAACCAATTCGTTTCCACATTTAACATTTATTATTGGCTGCGATTTCTTGTTTCCCGGTGGCACGCCGTTCTTTTTTTTTCGGTAGGGGGGGGGTTACATATTATTATCTTGCCAGTCTAATGCCTACCATGGCTGGTTTCTAACTCTCAGACGCGATCTCGTTTCTCCAACACTGTTCAATCGTCCATTCTACTCTCTCTCTTTCTCTCTCTCTCTCTGTCTCTCTCTCTATCTCTCCCTCTCTGTATATCTAAAATAGTTCCCTTTCTAATTACGTCATCAACTCGCATAACCAAAGAATTAAATCAGCTGATCCCTCTTTGTCAGGTACTTTCTTTATCTAGCTAACGTTCCCGTTTGTTCTAACAATCTAGCTCCAACATTCTCGATTCATTTCTAACAGATACATTATCTTTCAAAAATATGAGATTATCAGCACGTTGTAAATAACTGCAACTAAGTTTAGTTAATTGTATGTGCTCAAACCGACTTACACATTCATTTCATGAACACCACGCTTGGATACATTGATAACCAGTATGTATTTTCAATACATGCTATTACGTATGTATTTCATACATACATGTAAACACCCGCATTGTTGTGTACACATTTCATTTTTATTTAATTGTGTATTTATCTAATTCAACGGAATTTGCATGAGTGAATTCGTTGATCGTCCAGTAAGTTGAAAAGCCAAAGGAAGGAAAGAGAAGAGCGAGGATCACAGTTCAAAAGAAAGTACCCTACTAATATAAAGCGCATCCCTTATTACTTACCCTTTTCTGGACCAGCCTATACCATATTTTCTCTAAGGGGATCTTAGAGAGAGAGAGAAAGAGAGGAGGGGAGGAAGTCAAAGAAATGTACAAAGGATACTTAGTCAAATGCTTATGATACGCAATTTACATCTAGTTGTTTTCATTAGTTATTCTCGCGCACCCAAAGTCTAAATTTGAACAGGTCCAATCCAATTACCTTTTTCGCTTTCCTAGAAGATATTTGCCTTAGGACGCCCCAAATTATAACTTTCCCTACACACTTCTCTGATAATAACCTTTACTAACTCTTTAACATAATTTTTTTTCTTGAATCATGTTCTATGTCATTTCTTTCTTACAGCCGGTTCTTCTGATCATGTTGTTGATGTTGACATTGATTTTTTTAATTAAATTAAATCGTAACTTCTATAGCAAAACATTTAACTTCATGAAAGCTGATTTGGATGGGTTTTGTAGCTTCTTCTCTAACGTCCTATGATGTCGTAATTTTGTTATGCCTCTCAACGATGCTGTTAAGGAGGTTATTTGTTGGAACTGCCACCTTCCTCGTCAGTTTCTAAGCTAATCTAAGTTTTTTCATTATTATTATTACAATTTCACCCCAAACAAGCCACATTGTCACTTTGATGTAGGGGGCTACTATCAGAGACCTTAGTTGCAGAGGTACAATGTAGGGAGTTTAGCAGCAAGATGTCTGTTTACATTACACTTGAACTTCTGCATGTCAGTACAGTTGAAGAAGCAGGAAACCGGAAGAGAATTCCAAGATCTAGCAGTTCTGGGGGAGACGTTATTACAGTAGAAGGCCTTCCTACATCTAGGGATCTCTACTGCGTGGAGGTGGGACTTTGCTGCTTGTTGGGTTTGTCGGGGGTATTTTTGTCAAAGGGGCACAAGGGCTTGTGGTTCGTGAGAGCATCCGCCATTAAAATACTTGTAAAACAAGCAGGTGCAACATTTCGTCGATGGGACAGAGGCTGAAGCTTAGATGGCAGTTCGGGACCTATCAGTTTGGCGACTCTCTTTTGGACCCTGTCCAGGAGCGAGAGACTAGTCGCAGATTCACGAGCTTAAATGTGACAGCAGTACTCCATAGATGAGCGAATTGTGGCTTTGTAGAGGTACATGATACTTTCAGGCGTAAGTAAGTTTCTAGCCCGGGAGAGAGAGCCCATCTTCTTTGCAGAAACCTTGGCAATGATCTCGATGTATTCATTCTAACTCATGTTTCCTGTGAACGTGTAGCCAAGGAGCTTAAACGAAATTTCCTCTCTAGTTTTCATCTGTTTGTGTCTCGTTCCATTGTTCATTGTGATCAATCGTTCAATCAGTATCGTTTGGATAGTTCTGAAGCTTTTCGAAAATCTTACGCAAAAACCTGCAAGATAGATATTCAATCAAGACTTTTTACTCTATCTCAACTCCAAATGTTAGCCTTCGTGATGTCAAAGAACTCAAATACTGTTATAATTAGTCGCAAATCTGCTATTCCTCCTCTTTTAACTCCGTATAGAACATCTCATCTTCTAACAATAAGGCTGATATCTTTGCTCGATGTTTTACTACGAATACTTCTATCGATAATTCTGGAATCTTCCTTTGAAAACTGATAAGTCTCCTGATTCTTGTATTATTACCCAAAAGAGAGTTGCTTGTATTCTTACTAGTCTTGACCAATCTAATGTTTTCGGTCCTAATTTGATTTCTGTTGTTTTACGCAAACGTGTTTCTGAACTTTCTTCTATTCTTTCAAAATTATTCAATCTGTTTCTCTTCGTTATGTTTTCCTTCTCGTTAGTAAAGTTGTCTCGTATCCCTATCTTTAAAATGCTGATGATCGAACAGACTCAACTGTGTATTGTCCTGTTAAGCTTTTTTATATTTGTTAGTAACGGCATGTGCTAAACAGTAATAAAACCTGTTTGTGTGCAGTTTGTGTAGTTCCGTGAAGAAAAGGAGAATGAGGAAAAATGACAAAAATGTCCGCCTTTTCTCTTTATATGCGTCTAATGCTGTCACGTGACGTGAAAATAGGAAGCTTCCGGTTTAATATAAAACGTCTGGTTTTTTTAGAAACAGGGATTTTTTATTTGGATATTTGAGTAGCAAGTGTTATTTTTTTCAAAGTCTGCAATTTTGTGGAACTCTCTTCCTAATAACCGTTTTTATTCACTTATACCTATGATCTTTTCGATACTAAGGTGCAGGATACTAAGGTCAATGGACATCTCCTGTGTTAGCGATTATTATATTTTCTTTTGTTAGCTACGTACATAACGTGTTTCCATTTTTAAAACAAAACGTAAGATTGTTTCATTATTTTGTAGTGTCTCATAATTCCATGACGCTGGGAAAGAAAATTGTAATTTCACAAGTTTTAATAATAATTGTTCCCAAATTAAAAAGATGCATACATTAAAATAAGTTTAGCTTGAAAATATTTTTCCGAATTAGAAGAAAGCAATGAACTGTGTCCAACTAATAAGATGGTATCTTATAGATCAGCACGTGCTTTTCGAAAGGCTGACTTTAGTTTTTAATGGAATTCGCTCCAGACAAATCAGGAAGTCACTTGATGTAATGGGCTTAAGAAGATACGAAGTGTCGTTAATAAGTTTCAAACTTTTTCGTAGTAAATAGTACACGCATAGAACTAAAGTAAACTTGAAAGTAATCCCCTCCGGCTGCAATGCACATGTTTTACCGCTCTAACAACTTCTGGTAGGCTCCATGGAAGTCTTTTTGTGTGACAATTTTAAATGACTGTACAAAAAAAAAGCCTAGAAGCATCCCATACCTTTCCATAGCATTTTTCCAACAGAATTTTATTGTATATCGTTTTTATAAAGTGTTCTGATGTCCAGATTACATTTTTGAAACTCATCAGCTGTGACTAATAGACTTTAGTACGGTGTATTATAATTCGTGCTGTAGCTGTTCATTTGAACATGAAATGCTAAAAATTGGTCAGTCATCTCATAAAATGTATGGCAATAACATACTAAATTTTCAAGAGTCTATGACAATTTTAAATGACTGTACTAAAAAGACTGTACGTCACTGCAGCTCCTCAGTTGTCTCATAACAACATCCTATAATATTTTCCTTTAGCTTAGGGAATAACGAAAATTCACGAGGAGCAGGATCAGGATTATAGAGAGAATGAACAACTGTTTTCATGCCTATCTTGGTCAAATACTCTATGATTTTCTCTGGGCACTTTTGGGACAACCTTTGCGCTAACCTTTCGCATTTTCAGTTTATCGCGAATAAATGTTTGTACAGTTCTTACATTGTCATTAAACTGTGTACTTATTGTCTCTATAAAGATCCGACCATGGTATTCTTACTATTCTTATCCATGAAATGCTTTATTTGGCCAGTAAACTGTCGTGTTCTGACTTCCCTACTCCACCACCAAGTCTCATTATTACTCACGTTGAATCTTTTATGCCACTCCAAAACCGATATCTGATTCATGCTATATGGTCCAGAAGTAGTTCGAAACATTCGATACGTTCCTGTGGAATTTTTCCACGTTTTATAAAGAGTTTAGTCCCATCACGTCCAGATTGTACTTTTTAAATTCAGCATTTGTGACAATCAAGCTTTAATAGGAGGCATTCCAATTCTTGCTGTGGCTGTTCCTTTGAACATGAAATCTTAAGAATTGTTCTGTCATCTCATAAGAATGTTCAAGACTCTACGGCAATTTTAAATGCCTGTACGAAACAGTATGGAAACTTATTTACTACTCCATGATGAAACCTAGGCAACGGTAAATGATAGATTTCGACCCAGAAAGCAGGCATTCTTCCCTCTAGATACTTTGTTCATGAAATGCGAGGGCTCAAGAACAAATTACTAGAAACGAGAGATACGATGTCTTAATAATAAGTAAACACAAGGTGCATTTTCTATTCTCCTAAGAATTTGATGATTGAGACCTATTACGTGAATTTGCTAATATTCGTTACTAAAAATGTTATATAGAACCGACTAGATCCAAACACGGTTGTCAAATTTATTCATCATGACCGATCCTTATTCCACTCATAAACATATACTTTTATTCAATTGTCCTAATGGTAAATACCCGTTATTATTTTATTTTTGTTTTGTTTTAATCAGAGAACTGACTGCAGCCGACAATTCGTATGTAAATACATGCAAATGTCTTGAATTACCCTTTACTCTATAGGAAAAAAAAAGTTGATTAAATACAGAAACATTCGTTTTCTGTTTGAAAAAAGGAAACGGAGAAAAAAAAAATACCTAAGGCGAAAGTAACGACATATTTTCTTCATTCATCTATTCTGATTCTGAGCCCATCAATTTTTCCTACCTCAATAATTAGAGAGCGTTATTAAATCAAGCTGGCTGATTGCTACATTTTTCCAACCACTTTTGCCTACGCCGGGGGCAACTAACTAGTCAGTTAATCTAGGAAGCGAAATAACATTTTTTATTTATTTTATGTACACACACACATACATATACACACAAACACACACACATACATACATACATACACACAAACACACATACACACACACTTATTATATTATGTTTTTTTTTTCGTAAACATTTCCGATTTAATTGTGGCAGACATCAGATTTTTCGCTACATACTTTTCACAGTTTCTCTACAGAATATTAAGCTTAGCAAACATTATGTTAACATTATGGGAGGAAATGCAATATCGAAGTATATAAATCAAATTATATAACGCCTACACACTTCAAGAAAAACACCCGCCTACACACAGTCGCTCTTCCTCTCAATCCCGCAAAAACACACGCAGATATATATTAATTAATCGAAATCAGAATCGGGAATCGGACAAGGGAGTACTTTCAGGGATATCAGATTATGTATCGTAATCGGAAAAATATTACCTGTTTTCCGATACCAAAAACGATTCTTTAAATTGTTTTATCTTTTAATTTTGGAAAACGCAACATTTTTCACTCATGGTATTAATGATGAAATAATAAATATTGATTAATTTTTAAATAATATTAAAACTAAAGGCAATAGGTCATCCTCATAAGTATATTTTTTAGCTTGAAGAAATTATCTGCAGATTAAACACGTGTTTGTTGCGATAATTAGGAAAAATAACTACTTCATAGAGAAATATTTAAAGATGTATAAAGAATCGAAATCAGAATCGGTAAATGTAGCGGAATCGAGAAGAAATACTGGGATCGTTCCATTAATGATTATATATAAATTTACCGCCCTAAAGAAAACACTACAGCTTTATTTAAAAAATATATATATATATTCACAAAATCAATTCAAATAACTTGATTATGTAGTAGAGCTGACACCTATTCAATGTTCATGTCTTCAATCTCGATATGGGTCCGGAACTGGGAGCATTTTTTTACCACAAGTGCCGGCTGGTGTTGTGAGAGGTCATGTTGGTGATGTTCTTGAGGTAACTGATATCACCAGGAGATGACCACACCCTTCAACACATCCACATACAGTTTGGTGTTGACTATCAAGCCGACTTCGAAGATATGAGGTGGAATGATGTGGGCCCTCACTTGAACCCACACTCAAGACCATAGGCGTGACTGGAAACTTGGTTGAAGCGTTGGATCGTCAAGGTTTGCATTTTGAGAATGCTGGCAATGGTTCTTTTTACACAAAACACATATATTTGTGTGTCTGACTATGTTTATGCGTGTGTGTGTGTGTGTGTGTGTACGTGTGTGTGTATGCGTGTGTGTGTGTGTGTGAGAGAGAGACAGCGCGAAGAACCTTGAAAATATAATTAGTTTCGAGGAAAATATATTTTGGAAATTACATTACCATAACATAGACATATTTATAGCTTGAGTTCATTAGTGAATCAAAAAACACAAGACTGAACGAAAATTGGATTGTAAAACGAAAATAGTTTTAAAATTTCTGCTGTTTAAACACATACTGAAATAACGAGCTATTAAGTTTATTTCAAAATTGTGTCAGGATCGCTTGTCGAAAACAGCAAGAATTACGATTCCTAAAGTATTACTTCCCTTGATATTTATTATATTTAGTTTTTTCTTTTTTTCTTTTTTTCTTTTTTTTTGTTTTGTTTGTTTTTGTTTTGCAGATATTTTCTGTTCTTCTATTTAAATAAAACAGTACATCTATGTGTGTGTGTAAATATCTAACAGGTAAACTCATAAACCACTGGTCACATAACACTGAAATTTTCTGGAAAAAATATTCATTAACCAAGGATGGTTTATATCGAATAATATTTTTGTTTACATGCATGAATAACGCATATAGACATCGGCAAATTTGCATGGAAAATGTACATTAAAATCGAGTAGACATTTTTTTTTTTGCGGCCATACGCATGCGTACACTTAATAGAGAACACAACATTAGGCTGGAGCGCTAAATTTTAATTTAACTTCTAGCTGATTACACCAAATCTTTTTATTTTTTTTGTTGTTTTTTTGTATTAATAAAAAAGAATGAAATAATACGTAAAGTTTACTCGCGGTTTTGAATTTGTGAGCCTATATATCTTTTATTTTACGATCTCATATTTATTTCAAATATATTTTTAAGATGGAGGGGGTGTTCAATAATATACAGAACCACAAACGGTGCTGAAATAATAACATTTAGAAAGCCATTCTTAATATGAGGAGGGAAAGGTATTTTTTCAAACTACTTTGTACTTTCACCTAACAATTTATTAAATAAGAAACTGAAATACGAAGCGTGCTGAAATAATTGCGTTATTATGTAGAAAGCCATTCTTAATATGAGTAGAGTAGGGTATGTTTTTTACTATTCTTTACTTTCTCCTAAGAATTTAAAATAACTGTCTCAATCATGAAGACCAAGCAACCAAGTTGTTTTGACCAGTATTATATCCTCCTTAAAAACAAATGGAGGGGGGAGATGAGGTCGCTGAATGCTGCACCAGAACAGATACTACACTTTGATCTCAGCAAAAAAGCCAAGTAAGCGTAATATAGTTTCTACCAGTTTCTCCTAAAAAAAAAACAAAAAAAAAACAAAGCAAAGATACAAAATAATCGACACAGAATATATTTTAAGAATAGCTGGGGGGATATGGAGTTAATCCTGGAAATTGCTGAAGCAGTTTAAGATCTCAAAAAAAATATTTTTGTATATTTTATGTATATTTTAAAAGAAGGGGGAGTGGGGATTCGGAGTCAGGCCCGGAAACGGCTGAAGCAGTTTATGATTTCAAAATTATTTTATTTTACATATATTTATGAGAGACAGGGAGGATATTAAGACAGCCCCATAAATGGCTCAGGTTGTTTAGGATCTCAATATTTATTCCATATTTATTTTTAATAGGGGGTTAATTTAGAGTCAGTCGCGGAAATGGCTCAAGCAGCAATTTTCTTTATTTCATATCTATTTTTAAGTGAGGCGGCGATATGGAATCAGCCCTGAAAATGGTTGAAGTAATTTACAATTTCATACTTAATTTATTTCTTATATATTTTTAAAAGAGGGGGGGGCAATTGACATTCGGAATACGGACCGTGCTGAAATAATAGCGTTATTATTCAGAAAGCCATTATTAATATGGGGAGCGTATGTTTTAACTATTCTGTACATTCACCTAACAATTAAAAAATTGAAAAATGACACACAGGATACGGACTGTGCTGTTATTATTTAGAAAGCCATTCTTAATATGGAGAAAGGAAGGTATCTTTCACCTAACAATATTATAAATAAAAAAACTGATATACAGAATAAAAATGGTACTGAAATATTAACGTTATTTAGAAAGTCAATCTTAATATGGCGAGGTTTTTAAAACTATTTTGTACTTTCACCTAACAATTAATTAAATAAGAAACTGCATACAGCTACGGACTGTGCGGAAATAAAAGTTATTATTTAGAACACCATTTTAATATGGCGATGATGTGGGTTAAAATTATGAAAAATGATTGTCAATATTAGAAACATATCCCGGAATTATGAAAAATGATGAAATATGAGTTAAATGATTGGTGGGTTTTTTTACTGAAATAATAAAACTAGACAATATGTCAAAATTATTATTTTTGTAAGATGGGGGGGGTATAATGTGGGTTAAAAGTAGGAAAAATGATAGTCGAAATTAGTAATATATCCTAGAATTATGAAAAATGATAGAATGTGAATTAATTGATTGATATGTTCGTAATGAAATAATCGGCCCAGAAAATATATAAAAGTTATTATTTTCGTAAGGGAGGTGGTAAAGTGGGTTTAAATTATGACAAATGATTGTCGAAATTAGGTAAAGATCCAGGAATTATGAAAAATAATGAAACTTGAGTTAATTGATTCATGTTCTTTTAATGAAATAATAAAACCAGAAACTATATCGTTTATTTTCGTAAAGGGGGTGCTATAATATGGGTTAAAATTATGAAAAATGATTGTCGAAATTAGTAACATATCCTAGAATTATACAAAATGATAAATGTGTGTTAATTGATTGGTCTTTTAGTAATGAAAAAAATCAACCCAGACAATATATCAAAGTTATTATTTTCGTACAGGGGGTGGCGATAATGTGGATTACAAATATCATAAATGATTGTCGAAATTAGTAACATGTCCAAGAATTATGAGAAATGATAAAATGTGAATAAATTTATTGGTGTGTTTTTAATGAATTAACCACCCAAGACAATATATCAAAGTTATTATTTTCGTAAGAGGGGAGGGCGATAATGTGGATTAAAGTTATGAAAAATGATTGTCGAAATTAGTAACTTATCCAAGAATTATAGAAAAATGATGAAATGTGAGTTAATTGATTGGTGTATTGTAATGAAATTAAAAAAAAAGACACTATATCAGAGTTATTATTTTCGTAATAATTTGGCAATAATTTGGGTTAATATTATGAAAAATGATTGTCGAAATTAGTAACATATCAAAGAATTATGAAAAATGATGAAATTTGAGTTAATTGATTGGTATTTGTCATTAAATAATCGAACCAGACAATATATATAAGTCATTATTTTTGTAAGGGGTGGCCATAATGTGAGTTAAAATTATGAAAAATGATTGTCGAAATCAGTAACATATCCAGGAATTATGAAAAATGATGAAATGTGACTTAATTGATTGGTGTGTTTGTAATGAAAAAATCACCCAGGACAATATTACAAAGTTATTATTTTCGGAAGGAGTGGGGCGATAATGTGGGTTAAAATTATAAAATTGATCCTCGAAATTAGTAACATATCCAAGAATTATGAAAAATGATGAAATGTTATTAAATACATTGGTGTGTTATTAATGAAATAATCAAACTAGACTATATATCAAAGGTATTATTTTCGTAAGAGGGGCTACTATGTGAGTTAAAATTATGAAAAATGATTGTCGAAATTAGTAACATATCCAAGAATTATGAAAAATGATAAAATGTGTGTTAATTGATTGGTGTGTTTGTAATGAAATAATGAACCCAGACAATATTACAAATTAATGATATTAGTAAGGGGGAGGCGATAATGTGGGTTACAAATATCAAAAATGATTGTGGAAATTAGTAACATATCCAGGAATTATGAAAAATTGTGTAATGTGAGCTATTTGATTGGTATGTATATAATAAAATAATACCCCCAGACAATGTATGAAATTGTTTATTTTTGTAAAGGTGGGGGGGTGAAAATGAGTTTAAAATTATGAAACATTGTCGTCAAAATTAGACACATCCAACAATTATGAGAAATCATGAATATGAGTTGATTGATGTGTTTTAATAAAATAATCATCCCAGACAATATATCAGAGGTATTATTTTCATAAAGGGGCAATAACGTAGGTTTAAATTATGAAAAATGATTGTCGAAATTAGTAACATGTCTAAAAATGACCAAAAATGATGAAATGTGAGTTAATTGATTGGTCTGTTTGTAATGAAATAATCGGCCCAGACAAATTATAAGTTTCTGTAGGTGGTTTAAAATATATTTCTGAATTTTCAATGTTAACTTCGAGAATGGCGGCACAGTTGTAGTGGCGAGTAGAAACGCACATTATTATGCTGCTTTTGAACGTTGTTATTTTTTAATATTTTTTCTGCATTTTACGACACGGGTAAGATGAAAGATATTTTTTTTTTAATTATATTGTCTTTTATTGTCTTGAGAAAACAGTTTCTTCAGAAATGAGTGAGAAAATAAAACTCAGGAAGCAATAATAAAAATTAAAAGCAAAAATAAAACCAAGTTTCCACCTTCCATTCTTTGAAGAGAAAATATTTTTAAAGAAAAGGCCTGAAAAAAATATCGTCAGATTCCACAGAAACGCTACCAAAGGTGCATGTACTTAGTAACAGTTTGGAGGAGCTCCTCTTTTAGGGGATGCTGCATAGTACGAAATTCAGAAACATATAAATTCCTTTCTGTATTCCTCTAGAATCTTTCTTCGAAAGCTAAATATATGTTATCTCCTTCAACAATGACCTGCAGTGGTTGAAGACAGGCTTATAAGTTAATCTGCACTATTGGGTCTATCATGAAGAAGTTTCTTTTTTTATTGATAATTTCAAATAAGAACCTGCTCTTAAATCTTTAATAAACAAGCAAATAATAATAATAATAATAATAATAATAATAATAATAATAATGATAATAATAATAATTATTATTATTATTGTTATTATTATTATTATTATTATTATTATTATTATTACAGGGTGACCCCCCCAAAAAAAGCTAAATAGAGGCCATCTATACAACATATGCAGTAGAACGGAGAAAAAAGTCCAAAGAGCCTAGTTTTTTGATGTGATGTTTTGAATATAATAAACTAGTTATGACCAAAGTTTCATTTCATTCGGACAAAACACTAAGAAACTTGGCCTAATTAGAGTTGGCCCCGTTTTTTGGGGTCATCCTGTATTATCGTTATTATTATTATTATTAGTAGTAGTAGTAGTAGTAGTAGTAGTAGTAGTAGTACTAGTAGTAGTAGTAGTACAGAAACATTAATTTATTTATTCTAGATACTATACTTTTCTGATAGTTGAATAGAGTTTTCCGGTCATCAGTACTGTAAAAATACACAGACTAGAAATACGTTTATTTAAATTAGATATATCTTCTACTTCTCCCAAAATCCGAGAGATATATGCACACATGTGTCAGCAACTAGTGTTCTGTGAGAATATATATATATATATATATATATATATATATATATATATATATATATATATATATATATATATGAATATATGTGCATAGATCATCGTATAACGATTAGATCACTGTTCTGACGTAAAGAACATTTTAAATTTAAATGTTCAAATTCAACGTTATTTAACGCGGTTAATAGTAGCTGATTGGATACGGTCTTTGCTAATAGAGTCAGAGATGGCTCGTGTTGCCGAGTTCGAATCTGTCGACTGGTGTTAATCGTGACACCCTGCGCCGAAGATTCCCGAAAGGATGAAACATTAGTGTCTGTAGGTATTTAATTATTATAGTGAAAAAAAATATATACATATATATATATGTGTGTGTGTGTGTGTGTGTACATTAAAATGAACATTATTAAAGAAAACAGAAAGATATATATATATATATATATATATATATATATATATATATATATATATATATATATATATATATATATATATATATATATATTCATATAATGAGAATAATGGAGGCAGTATTCCGGCGAAATAAAGAGACAAAAAAGAAACAAACCAAGTTCTGTGTTCATGTTTCATATTTATTGTGAGACTTCTGAAGGATATCTCGCAGATGTCTGGGATGTGCTGGATAAACAGGGAGTGGGCAAGTGTAATAGCAATTGTCTGATGTTGTTGCAGTTTTGTTCAGAGATGGGTTTTAAAATCGGTAACACCGTGTTTCAGCAGAGGGAAAACACAAGACGACCTCGATGCATCCTAGTTCGAAACAATGGCACTTGATAGACTATGTGTTAGTCAGAAAACGTGAGATGAGGGATATCTGCAGTGTTCGTGTCATGCGTGGTGCAGAGTGCTGGACCGACCATCGGTTGGTCAGTGCAAAGGTTAAGTTTGTGGTGAAGCCCAAGATGAGGGGACCTGGTGTGGTTATCACAAAGCAACTTAATGTTGCCCGTGTAAAGGGCAATATAGTGAGGGATAAACTAGTAAAGAAGATGGAAGAGATTGACTGTGAAAATACTTGGTCTGCTTTTAAGTAAGCTGTCTATCGGGTATGTGAAGTTATTGTGAGCGTAAACATCAGGATTGGTTCAATGAGAATAATACTGACATTCAGGCTCTTCTTGATTCAAAGTCCAGGGCATTGCATGCTTATCTCGGGGGTGGTATGGCGGATGGTGAGCAAGATCGATTGAGGGACCAGTTTAAGGCAATCAAGCGTGAAGTGCAGAAGAGGTTGCGAAACATGCAGGATGAATGGTGGAGGCAGAAAGCTGAGGAAATACAGCTTGCCTTGGATTCGAACAACACCAAGGCCTTATATAGCCTACTGCTTGCGGTTTACGGACCATCCAGATCACCTATCACTCCTTTGCGCTCGAGGAATGGTGAGGATGTTCTTCGAGACCCTACCCTTCATAGATGGAGGGAGCATTTCGATGACCTCCTGAATAGGCCTTCTTACGTTGATCAGACGTTTGTTAGGTCGATTCCTAGCAATCCGGTTTAGGATATCTCGGCAGAGGTTCTTCTCTTCAGGAGGTTGAAGCAGCTGTCTATAAGCTGAACAATGGAAAGTCTTCTGACCTGAATTGTTTGCATGCGGAGATCTTTAAATGTTCTGGACCCAAGATGATGCAACGCTTAGCGGACTAGTTGCAGACTGCTGGGCGGGTGAGTGTGTTCCGTAGGATTGGTGGGATGCATTGATGGTGGTCTGAAACAAGGACCTGACTATAGATCTGAAAAAAAACTGCCATAAGGTATCAGCCTGCTCCAGGCATGATATAATATGAGTTATCAGTTTATATCTGTGGGTCAAAAATAGCGGTTGTCTCTAAGTTTGTATACTTATGTAGCACACTAAGTATGTCCAGTACCCTGGATGATGAGGTATCGTTACGGATCAGCAGGGAAAGTGATGACTTTGGAAAGTTGGACAGGCGTTTGTGGAGTTGTCATGGAATCTTGCTGCCAACTAAGATTAAGGTTTATTCCGCATGCGTTCTCTCTGCTCTTCTCTATGCCTGTGAAACTTGGACAACATACAGGAAGCATTTGAGTGGTCTCGAGCGGTTTCACCAGATGTGTCTACGGCGAATCTTAGGTGTGGGTTAGCAAATCTATGTCAGTGATGTGGAGGTGCTTGAACGGACCCAATAACTAAGCATTGGAGCTGACATTATCAAACATAGACTGAGATGGAGTAGACATATGGTGAGGATGTTAGACAGTCGACTTCCCAAACTACTCCTTTATGGCGAGCACACCGAGGGAAGACGTCTGGCTCAAAAGCCTAAAATGATATTCAAAGATTGTTTGAGGTCCACCTTAGAAAAATGTGAGATAGATGAAAGAACCTGGGAGAATCTTGCTTTGGATCGTGGAGAATGGCAAAGGACCCTGCGGGGAGGTGTGGGCAAGTTTGATTCAGATCGAACCCAGTATGAGCGGCTGAAGCGTGAAAGGGAGGGTGAAAGGAGAAGTGGATGGGCAGGGGCGCCAAATTGGTCTGGAGTGTAAAGTGTGCGGAAGATTATGTCTGAGCAGAGCTGGGCTGATGAGCCACCAGATTACCTTTCGGCGCAGTGGGCCACAAAGCAGTCTTGTGTTGCCAGATCTACACTGTGTCAACTGCGGGCGGGCGTACAAAACAGCAGGTGGTTTGAAGCGGAATTTGATTATACATAGAAGTGACTATCAAGAGTGTGCTGCTATGGCGCATGTCTGCACAATGTGTGCCAAAGAATGACAGAGTTTGGCAGGGCTTAAAAGCCACCTTCATGCGGTTCATCACTCAATGATTTCGTGTTTCTGTATATCTTTTTTTTACATGTGCTATATCTATATCGGATTTGCCGCCATCATGTATGTAAATACATACATATTATGTACTAGAAAGTAAACAGTCACATTTGGTTGCTACAAACAGTCATCTGTTTCAATCAATGAGGTGACTAAAGAATCATGAGAAAATTAAGTTTTTCAAAAACTACAAAGGTTATAAGTATTTTTCTACGAAGACGGAAGTGATACAATTAAAACGAGAACCATTTCTTAGACTCATTCTAAATGCACTTTTGTTAGTAATTTTATGACGGGTCTCTATTTTGTAACACACACCCATGATATGCATGCTTTTTTTAGTCTATCGCACCGTCAATATTTGCAACATAGAGTTGACACTTTCAGAGTATGAATGCATAAGTTCAGTCATAGTAACAATGATACCTGATATAATCTAGCAGAATTACAAAAAAAAAAGAATCCATTACTTTTGGAATGCCCCCTCGTATCTATTTGTGTATTTTGTCTTGACAAAACATTAGTGTGGCTAGGTGCAGGATTTGAAAATATTAATTGGCTTCATAGGACTACAAATTGATATGTTTAATATCTACTACTTAGATTGGATTTTGAATCAAATTTTAATTATTAGTACTTTTGCCTGACTCTCTGAGCAGTTCTGTTTCGACGCTTGGCAACATCGTATATTATTTTTTATTTATACATTCAATATACAAACATGTTATTGAGAACAAACAAACAGTCTGGAAAAACAAAGGTGTATACAATAACACATTTATTGTTCGCGAACACGAATGTGTTCGCTATTAAACAACGTTAAAAGAAATTGCAAAAGTTGGATGTAACTGGAATCGTGATTGTGTACATAAAATGCTTACACGCAAATCTGTAAATGGAGTTTGTTATTAAAAGAGTTCACGAATAAATGTGAGCAGAGAAAGGTGGTATACACCGGAAAAGTTTGCATTTAGTCTGTATTTGTAGTGGCCGGTAAACCAAGATGGTATCTAACTGATATGGCTGTAGTTGACAGCGAAAGAAAGACAACAAATTATGCCCATGCAATATTTTTCATTCACAACAGTAACGCCATCTAGCGTTTCCAAAATGCAAACTCTAACTAGTGTAAGTCAATCTATTTGTGCAACGTGAGTTACTGGTTAAATTAGTATAGCGCTTTAAAACTAATACAGGGAACCCTCCCAAGGGGCTCTTTTCGTCAACAAACTCACCAGGAGTTAATCGTTGGTTACACAGAAGTACAAAAAACGATTTGGATTATCATGGAAGAGCAAATACTCAGGCATATACAAGTAAAAAAGGAAACCGAATGGGGATTCGTGTACAGTAATATATATTCAATTATATCAAATGTGTGCACACATAAGATAAAGGGAAAACGATTAAAATATAGCCCCAAGCATATAATAAATTCATTCTGTCGACAGAGATAAAGCCTACGTAAAATAATCGAGGCTGACTCCAAAATATGTAAATGATTTTAAGAGTCAGCCGTGTAATATTCTAAAACAGTCCATCTTATATGCTGAAGCTGAATTTTTAATTAGGTATTTGCCAATGACAGATTCCTAAGTCGAATGGGGGCAGGACCGACGTGGCTTGTCTAGTCTAATGTCTGCTAGAATATGCTGGTTAATGCGTGTATAGAAAAAGGAGGTTCTGTGTTGACTCCTTATGAGTTTGTGTTCGAAAGGGGCCCTAAGGAGTTTTCGGTGAACTATTTTTAAAGCACTATATATAATATTTTACTGTTAAAAAGTTATTTAAATTCCCATGTAAATTCGCGTAGGTGACAATCTCTATGGATTGAAGTTTCCATTTTCGTTGTGGGCGATACCAGCAATAGAATTACAAATTGTTATATGATTCTACACAGTCATGGATAACGTAGCGAGTACATGATACTGTCCGTGACAAAATGAAGGATTCTATTCGGAATTTCGTGCTGATTTTCGAGTCGACAAAAACATCTCAAAGTTAAAGAGATACCTGCAAAAAATTGTAGATTTATTCGACAAAACGTTGTGCGATGAGCACAGTAGTTCGAATAATTCAATAATGCAAATAAGATTATTCGAAAAATCGGAAAAAAACAAACTAGATGATTAAGCGGCCTAAATAAACACACACATTCACTCATACACGCAAACACACACACACATATATGCATATAGTAATATTTAAATACTAGGCCTATCCGGCCAGGAGACGATTAAGCGGCCTAAATAAACACACACACTCACTCATACAAACAAACACACACACATATATATGCATGCATATATATATATATATATATATATATATATATATATATATATATATATATATATATATATGAAGGCTTCCTTCAGTCTTGACAGACTATGGATACCCACTGTAAGGGTGCCTGCGCGTGAAATTTGTGTGGCAAGAGTTGCGCAACCTCTAACCACGCCTCTCCTTAGTCGACATTGTTGCATACCAATGGCAAGTTGAGGTACAAGACGACTGGAAACAATGCCGAGATAAGCGGAGAGCACATACAGCGCCTAGAATTCCCAAATGGTCACCCATCTGGTATTAGCCAGGCTCAACGTTGCTTAACGTCGGTGATCTGTCGAGAACCGGTGTATCAACGTGATTATGCATATATATATGCATAATATATATATATGCATATATATATATATATGCATATATATATATATATATATATATATGCATATAGTAATATTTAAATACCTGGCCTATCCGGCCACGCGATGCTGTGCCCGAATTTGTTTAAATGGACCCCCCCCAAAAAAAAGACAAAATTCAAGTTTTGTATGAGAAGGAATTAGTGTCACAAGCTGTTTTATTTTCATTATAAAAATTACCCCCAGATGTTACATGATAAAGGATTGGCCCCTTTTCATGTAAGTAAAAAAATAGGGAATTATAGTTAAATGTAAATATGAAATAGGATAGTCAAGGATTCGAACTTGCGAAGCTATATTTGGAATTGAAAATTCCAATCATAAGTTAAAATGAATACAGAATGTTATTTAAATAAGGAATTGCAATTGTTTAGCTTACATATCTGTATATGGAAAAGGAATGTAATAATGAAATTTGTTTGTGAAAATTTAAATAAGGAATTTAATTGTCAATTGAAATTGTAAACATATTTTGTAAAAATGTTTTTGAAAAATAGGTTACTGTCAAGTTTGGCAACGTGATGCATTCACCCAACGTGCTTTATGAGCACATGTTTAATCATGCGATGACGTGACGAGTTCTCAATATAGGAAGTTAGCTAGTAGGAGTTAAATGTGTCAGATCAGAGGAGCAGTGAGGTTCAGACCGATTCTCGGCACCCTCTGGAAGCGAGGGGGATTTAGAGATAACCCTGTTCCAACTTTGAACTCCTGAAATACAAAATCATGTCCGACGAGGTGAAGAAGAAATAGACGTATCATCATGTGGTTTTGTATCTGCGTCTTCTGTGTTCATCATTACAACGAGAAAGGTAACGTGTTTATATTATATGCACAACTGTCAAAACGTAAAAGTCAAACGCACTCGCTCTCGGTCTATCTATCAAGATAGTCAGAAATCTTCTCTCATTGAATTGGTTCTCTTGTAGTAACATGTACACTGTATATTATATATATACAGAACTGTCTCTCTCTTTATATGTAGTCTGTCTCTATATCTCACCAATCTCCATCTCTTCCAACATGAATAACTTAAGACATATGAGCACTCAACACATTAACTCTCAGTAGGAATGTCTCTATAACTCTAAGGCTCTCACAAATATGAACAACAGCAAATAACATCAGTCCTCTTCCTAGAAGAACAAGAAAACATAGTCTCAGATTTGATACATCGAAAACAACACCCCTATATAACAGAGAGAGAGAGAGAGAGAAGGGGAGAGAAAGAGGGAACGGGGAGAGAGAGAGGAAAAGTAAGGAAGAATATATATGTATATATATGTATGTATATATATTCTTACCAGCGGCCTCTCTTCTCCCTCTCCCTCTCCCTCTCTCTCTCTCTCTCTATATATATATATATTTTCTGCAGTTTACATCCCGTTTCTCTTTGAGTCACGTGACGCCCGGCGGACAACGGAAGCTGTCGAGATATACCGAGCGTATAGAAGTCATAAAACAAAACGCAATAAAAGAACCTACGCTAAACAATTCAGAACATTAATTTCTTTAATGAAAACCTTCGATATATATATATATATATATATATATATACATATATATATATATATATACGTCTTATTTTTTATTACCGTATCTTTCTGTTAAGTTACATTATTGTTTCTGCTACACGGCCGTTTTTTGCCGTCTGTAGCGTCCTCAGACTTTTACAGAAAAAGTAAAAGTCTGAAGACGCTACAGACGGCCCAAAAACGATTGCGTAGCCGAAACAATAATGTAACTTAACAAAAAGATACGGTAATAAAAAATAAAACGCATATTAGCTCTACAACAGTATTGAGCACTTTCTTCAGTTTTTATTAATTACCATCTCTACTATATATATATATATATATATATATATATATATATATATATATATATAAAGTTAAAATTTGCAAATGGAAAATGTGTAGTTAATAACACAAAAATTAAAAAAGACGAAAACGTATGATTAAACAGTGGAATTCTATTTTATGACAACACTAGAAGTTTATTCCAGCTAAGATCGGACCGTATGTACTGTTCATAACTTGCCCTACGTGTAAATACACTTTATGTAAGATTTAAAATATTTAGACCAAAAATTTTCTGAGTAATTTCGTAGAGACCACAAAGTTCATTTTTGTTTTACTTTTATCTCAATTTTGACCCCCTAACATTTATTATTTTGGTCTCAAATCATAATAAAATGTTTTATCCATGTCCAAGTACCCTACATGTAAAATTACAAGTATTTAGATCCAAAATTGGCAAAGAAATTTGGTAGAATCTGCAAAGGTCAACTCTTTCAACTTTGACATTTTTCGCCCCAAAAATAATTAAAATGCTTGCCGCGTGTTTAAATACCCGTTATGGATTAATGTCAAATGTTTAGATCAAGAATTGGCTGAGTAGTTTGCTAGACACCGCAAAGGTCAAAGGTTTTGAACTTTGATCCCTTGGCAGCTTAAATTTTCGACCCAAGCCGATTAAATACATCTCTAAAATACATTTCATGTAAAATTTCAAATGTTTGAACCAGAAATTAGCTGAGTAATTCGGTAGAAAACGCAGAGGTCATTTATTTAACTTTGACCCCAGTTTTGACCCTTTAACATTTTTCGGCTCAAATCAAATTAAATGTTTGATCCATGTTCACGTAACCTACATTTTCAATTTAAAATGTTTAGACCCAAAATTAGCGGAGGAGTTTGATAGAGTTTTCAAAGGTAAACCCGTTGAACTTTGACAACTTGACAGCACAATTTCTGGCCACAAACCCATTAAAAAGATTTTCCAAAACCTCAGTATCCCTTATGTCAAATATCGAGTCTCTAGACTGAAAATGAGAGTTATTTTGTAGGGAAATGTAAAGACACAGACACACACACAGGCATGTTCACTTTTATAGACATACTAGGTGGTTAGCCCGTCTTTGGTCGGGCCCTATGTACGGTTTATAAGTTGCCCTAAATGTGAATACACTTTATGTAAGATTTCAAATGTTTAGATCAAAATGTGTCTGCTATTTTGGTAGAGTCTGAAGATGTCATTTTTTAAACTGTGTCCCAATTTTGACCCTTTTACATTTAATTTTTTCAGCTCAAATTAAATTATAAAGTTTTATTCATATCCAAGTAACCTACATCTAAAATTCTAAGTCTTTAGGCCCAAAATTGACGGAAGAGTTTGGTAAGGGTTTTCATAGGTCAAATCGTTGAACTTTGACCCCTTGACTGCTAAATATCTGGCGAAAACCAATTGAAAAGATTTTTCCAAATTTCAATACCCCATATATCAAATCTCGAGTCTCTAGACCAAAAATTCACAGAGTTATATGGTAGGGGAATGTAAACAGACAGCAAAGCACACACACGGAGACACACACACACATTTTCACTTTTATAGATTGAAAATGTTAATGCTGCCTAAATACATACACACATATACGTAGCTATATTTAGATATGTATATATAAATACATATATATAAATTTATATAGTCATCCACATCCATTACTTTATATATATATATATATATATATATATATATATATATATATATATATATATATAAAGTACTGTATGTAGATGACCCGTGTACCAGCGTTGCCCGGGGAAAATATGCACCGCACACCACATGTAAAGAAAAAACAATTAACAACTACGGTTGTAAGTGGGTGTCAATGCCGACCAGGTTAAATTACTTCTCTTACTCTATAATATTTAAATACTTAAACAACTTTTAATTGTAATTTTCCATGTCTCACTGACTTTAGCAAATAAGGTATAAACCATTGTTACTATTTTCTAATATTTTCTCCTCTGAAGAGATAGTCGACATCGAAATCCTTTAGGAAATGAGTTATAATATTTCAAATGTATTCTTTGTCTTACATAGAATAATAAAAAATCTTTGGATTTGAAATTCAAACATTTCACGTCATATATTTTTTAATTCATTGAACGACTTGATATATATATATATATATATATATAATTTGAGGTTGCTATTTTTCAAATGTAGTGAAACCAGTGAAATATAACGAGGTTTATACAAGAGTGCTCAATACAGCAGTAGAGCAAGTTACATTTAAAATTTGTCTTTAGATTAGGTTTAGAATTCTGTTTTCGAAAATAAGGGTTGTTGCCTGAAGAGGTCTCTAGTAAGTAAATACTAGTAAACCGAAACATGCTCATGCCTGTGTAGCAACAAACTACTGCTTATGTAAAGACAAATTTAAAATGAAATATATATATATATGTGTGTGTGTGTGTGTATTCTTTTCCTGTAATATATGTCGGTAAATAATTATTAATATTTACTGCAAACATTTTGTAGATATAAGCATCTTTAAGTAAAATAAAAGTTTGTGAAATGAGAATGAGGACACAAATTAGATGAATGTATCATTCACGAACTTCCTGTTATACGCAGAGTCCTATTGCTGTTGGAATTACTAAAATCCCGCTTACGTGGTTTCATTAAACTAAAAACTAAAAAACTCATTAAAATAATTACTTCGAACCGAGTGAAAAAAATGCTATCTGCAAAGCCATGGTTGACTTTCCGTACGAAAGTCAAGTTCTAGGACCGGTAGTAATTATCACTTTCGTGCACTGATGGTTGCTTCAACATAAACACTGGTTTGTATAGAAATGAAAACATTTGTATTTTCTCCGACAATTATATATATATATATATATATATATATATATATTCTGTGCACATTTGAACTTTTCTTTTAATGATTTGGAACTCATTCCATTTGTGATTTTTTCCAAGGTATTCTGCCTTTTGGATCATTTTGGACCATCTTCCAGTTACTCGATTCCTTTGGAACTTACCTGTTGGATTGCAAGTTTTTAATTCGACAGTGTTTGGATTTTACCATTCTTGGATTTTACTATTCTTGATTTTTTACCCTTCACCGGACTATCCATTCATGTGAAATCTTTTTATCATTTTTTTCTTTTACCTCCTATTCCCCTTACCTCACCCTTTTTAACCAAGTAAGATCTGTGACTTACTTTTGTTTTCATTAAATACTTTTACATGCAAAATCCGATCCCGAATTTTGCTAATTTCTTCCCTCTGATGAGGAGAGTATTTCTTCGAAATTCCGCGGATTAAGGACTATCCACTTATCTTGTGCTTCCTTTTTAAAATTAAATATGTTTTTAACTCTTTTTCAACATGTTTTTTAACATGCTTTATTAATCATTTGTTCATATATATATATATATATATATATATATAGATAGATAGATAGATAGATAGATAGATCTAGATATAGATATAGATATATGTTTATATATATAGATATATAAATAAATATGTATACATCTTAATAAATATATAATTGTATATACATGTAAATATATACATCTATAAATGTGTATATATATAAATATGTTCATATGTATATAATTATGTATAGGCACATATCTATATATATATATATATCTATATATAAAGTAATAGCGTTCGTGTGTGTGTTTGTCTGTGTGTACAACTCCTTATGATCAAAGAAATATAAAGTGTCTATAGTGTGTATACATCTCTCCTGGTCAAGAAATAGTAATGTCCATTGTAGGATACTTCTGTCAAAGGAGACATTTATTTTTTTGCGTAACTTCTACATATAGCATTTTGCAAATCACATATGCATCGACTGATTTATTATTATTAGCATATCACATTAACTTAAATCATTTCAAATAATTAGCTCGATTATATTACTTATTCGACATAATAGCCTCGTTAATACTGTACTATTTAAAATATAATTTAAAATGTAATTATTTAGTTTATTTTCATTTCTATTTATATTTATTCTTAAATTTACTTATTATTATCGTAGACCTTAAACCTTTTAATTTTCAGACCAGAAAACCAAGGAGAATAACTGTGATAGTTAATTCTTTGAGCACGTTATTTATATATTTTCTTTAATAGATTTGTTTTCATTTCGAAATATTCTCCTTAACGGAGGATTCAAGAATAACAAATACAAAAAGGTTGGTACTCATGCAGAGAGTGATCCAGGCATAACTCAGAGTCCACGCGGTTTTCTCCAGAACATGACGCCAAGAGCCGGAGTAAACCGAGCGTCGGAGAGGAAATTAAGCCGAGCGTCGCCGATGAAAGCATAATAAGAAAAGAAAACCTACTTTAAATTTGAAATTTTATTAACTGTAAAGAAAAGTTTTTAATATTTATTTGTTTGTTTTGTTTTTACTATATATATATATATTTTAAAAATAAATAATGTTAAAAATTTTTTTGGTCAATGTCAAGTTTCTTTCCAACTCCTCAAAAACATTAAAATGACGACTTTTATAGGTTTTCGGTGGTGCTGAAAAGAAATATCACATGTACATTTGGTACATGGTATGAAGAAATTACTATAGACCATGTATAGTTTTTAACAGGTGCTTCTGTAGTTTACTTAACATTTTTTCCGTAAGTAACGTGCCGACATTAACCATAATGTAAACAGAATTTTTGTGAAATATTTAACTGCTAAAGCACCTGTTAACAACTATACAAGTTGTATAATGAAAAAAAAATGTATATTTTTGTAAACTTACTGACAGCATAATTAGCGTCTTTAATTATGAGATGAAAAAATGAACGAATCTTAGTAAAAAAAAAAAAACAGCACCTGTTTTCAGAGATGTTGAAAACGAATATCAGTTAAATTTGTCTGGATATGAAGAAATTACTAGGTGGCCAGAAAGTGGGTGTTCATTTTACGTTAAATTAATATTGGAAAGTGATCCCCCATTTTTTGAAAAAAATTTCTTCATATCATGAAAAGTACTTATCTGCCCCAAATTTGAACGTGATATTCGTTTTCAGCACCACCGAAAACCTATAAAAATGTATTTTGAGGAGTTAGAAAGAAACTTGACATTGACCGATTTTTTTGTTCGAGAAAAGGTCCAAAGGTAAGTCAAATAAACACTTTTCTTTTTGGAAAGTTTTTTTTTCCAAGAAAAATTGAAAAACAAAATTATCTATGTTTTTTGGAGTGTTATTTTTATTTGTTTTTTTTTCTTTCTTTTCTTTTTTCTCTTTTCTCAAGGAAAAACCTGAAAACTAGAAAAATTAAAACAAAACTGTGTGGGATAGATTTTTTTTTTCTTTTTTTTAATATTAAACAGATATTGTTGTAGTTTCCTCAGACAATTGTTTTATTAATGGTGTGTGTGCGTAAATCGTATTTCGCGTTCGCGCTGGAGGTTCTTCTGTGTTGGTCGCCCAAACGCCCACGATGACAATTGTAGGCCTAGACTTGTCAAAAAAGAAAAAAAAGGTACCAGTCTGGATGATGTAAAGGTTCGGCATGTGGTAGCCTGACACCTCCAAGCATAGCCATCGCTTACCTTTCCTTGTCCACATGATGCACAAGTTTTCGTCCGTACCAGTAAATCTTTTTCTTTTCAAAAGTCGAAGACTCCAGTTGGTGTTTCCAGCTGCTCACTTAAGGTTGTAAAATTCATGCTTCTTTTTTTTTCTGACATTAAAGTACGAAATGGTTTGTTTTGGGTTTTTTTTTTACTAATTTGTTTTCTTTTCTTCCTCTTCTGTCGTCTGCTGCTTTGAATTTTCAACTCGCGCAAACTCGCGTCACGTTGAAAACCATCGCGCTACATTGATTCAGCTTTATGTTTCGTCAGATGGCTTAATTTTCTCGGCGACCTCGGCTTACTCCGGCTGTTGACGTCATGTTCCGGAGAAAGCCGAGCGGGCACTGAGTTACGTCTGGATCACTCTCTGCATGAGTACAAACCTTTTTCATTTATTATTGTTGAGTTGTCCGTTTTTTTCACTATATTTAGTAGTTTTACGTTCTGATTATAATTGTTATTTTTTATTTAAAAAATTACAGCCATTGAACTATAAGTGGTTTGTTTGCCATACTTATAGATAAATGTGCACTCAACAGATAGCATAATACTTAAAGTTAAATTTAAATTTTGATATATATTTTAATTTAAACGCGAAAAAAAAAAACAATTTGGACGTTGAAAACGTACACAGTAAAACAATACGTTGTAAAATACTCTTATCGTTATCAACGGGTTAATGTAGATTTATTTGTAAGAAAATTCTGTTAAAATAACTTAAAACGTAATACGGAAATGATCGATGTATAAAAAAATGCAGAACGTAATAACAATTTTTTATTTGGATAATTTAAACACAAAAAAAAACAATTGGGACACTGAAAACGTACACAGTAAAGCAATACGTTGTCAACGGGTTAAAGTTGATTTATTTGTAAGAAAATTTTGACAGTATAGTTGTAATACAGAATAGTTACAAAACATGAACATCCTTCCCATGTTAAATAATAATTTTTAAATAATAGCGTTTATATTTTTGCAAAAGTAGCGATTTATGTGTATTTGTTTACACTGTTATGGGGTTATGTTTATGTACGCATACGCAACCGGAAGCCGTAAACCGGATGTTGGGTTACAATACCCGTTACATGGTCATTTGAGCTTTATAATTATATAGATTAAATATGAAATATATATTTTTTTACCATATATGATATCACATAAATCGCTATGGTATAATTATTACCATAAATCGGTATTTTCTTAGTTTACCGACCCCTAGGTATTCATTGTCGACTTTAATAGGGTTTGGGGAACGCTGAGAACTAATATTGTATTTATTTTTGCGCAAACGAATAGTTATTCATATTTGAAGATATTCAGTATCCAACGTAATCACTGCAGTTTGGCAAGCAAGATGGCCGCCCGTGCCGTTACTAAAAAACACCAAAACGAGCCAAAGAAGCCAAAAAATAACCCCAGGCTCCCTTTCTCTTTCTCATGATTGGACAAATAGTTATTTTTATGATTAAAAAAGACATTTATTTTCGTTTTTTGATACAAACCGATGTTTTCTTCTGACACCAAATCTGATAATCAAACCCGTCGCAAATTTACTGTTTGCATGGTATGAACTCCTGGACCCTGGGACTTTTGGAAAAAATGTTAGTTTCAATAAGGATGGGATCACTTTTCTGTGATAATTTAATCTAACATGAGCACCCACACGTTGACCCCCCCCCCCCAATAAAAAAACATTGTGTTCATATTGGGGCGGGAGAGATGTCGCCGGCGGCCGAGGGAGATGTTGGGGCGTTGTTGTAATTGTACTATCTAGAAATGTTTCCTGTGAAGGTGTGTTTTTGCAATAAGCATAAATAAAAGTCAAGGTCAGACGTTTTAAACCATTGACCTGACATCAGACTGCTTCAGCCACGGTATGTTCTACGTCTCCATCAGGACAGGAAGTTCAGAAAAACTCTACATTCTGGCTTCAAATCAAAGAAGCAGAAATATAGTTTACCACGAGGCTCTTCAATGAAAAGTTTTACAAAACGATATGATGAAAAACTGATATGATCTGATTGTGGTATGTTTTCAGTATTCAATGTGTTAGATAAGATTTAAGAATAGAGTTGAAATTTACTTCCCTCTTACAACATCCACGTACTGGAAAGGTGCCAACAAATCGCGTACAGAAAAGTTCCGTGTGCAGAAAAGTCCCGTGCGACGCGCGGGTATCTTTGCTAGTATATATATATATATATATATATATATATATATATATATATATATATATATATATATATATATATATATATTTAAGTATATGTGTGTGTGTGTGTGTGTGTGTGAACCAATATTATGCTCTATAACTACGATTCGGCGTTTGGCCCAAATATTGTATAAATAAAACACGATAAAATTGACGAAATATTAATAATAATAATAATAATAATAATAATAATAATAATAATAATACCTACGTATGTATAGATGTTTCTATCTATGAAATTGTATATCTATCATTTTGTATATGTATACGTGAGTCTGAACTAAGGACAACTTCCATTTCCCATAAGGAAATCTGTCTCCGGAGAAGATCTGCATTCTATCGGGAGATTCTTCTGCAGATAAAGTCAGAGACTTATAGACACAGCGGAGATTCTATGGTAACTAATATTCTGGTCCCCTGTGAATTTGGACTAAAAAAAAAAAAAAAACTGTCTGGAATGTAAAAAGTAATAAGTTCGGGGCGATTGTTTCCATATACTAAAAACATACGTAATTCGAGCGTCGGAAACCAGATCTCTTCACTTCTACTTTATAAATTACAATTAGATATTTAACTTTCCTTCTTGAAAGGGAAACTTGAATATGTATATTCCCATGGGAAGTATTGAAAAAGTTGTTTTATAACAGACACTCATGCATGCATATATATATATATATATATATATATATATATATATATATATATATGTGTGTGTGTGTGTGTGTGTGTGTGTATATGTATATATGTGTATATGCATACATATGTGTGTGTTTGTGTGTATATATGTATATGCGTGTATACATATATATATATATATATATATAACTACTTAATTTACTCATATAAAATTAATATACGAAAGTATAGATTTATGCGTAAACTTTAAGTATTTACTTCAAAAGTGCTCAATACGTAGGTAGAGCTAGTTAGTAATTTATAAAATATATATGCCGATTAAGCTACACTGAATATTCCTCGTTTCATCCACTCTAGGACTCTTCAGGCTTATGCGCGAATTCTGTGGTTGTTTATCGTTTTTATATGCTCCTCTTCTGTTGAGATTTTAGTTAACCAATCAGCTTTCTAACTAAAATCTCAACAGAAGAGGATCATATAAAAACGATAAACAACCACAGAATTCGCACATAAGCTTGAAGAGTCCTAGGGTGGATGAAACGCGAAATATGCAGTGTAGCTTAATCGACATATATATTTTATAAATTACATATATATATATATATATATATATATATATATATATATATATATATATATATATATATACTAGACTACCCGTGACCTCTTGGGTCAGTGTCTGTTATAGCTAGCTATGGAACAGTGAGTATACAGAATTAATGCATAGAGGTGCAAGGGGGTATACAGAAATAATGTATAAACGCGCAGAAATTGAATGCAGCCGCGCGCGGAAACAAACATGGTGACCAGTGAAATCAATAGGGAATACATTAACTATTAAAAGTCTTACTATCATTGCTTTTACATTAAATGAAACTGCTTTATATAAGAGGGGTGAAATCCGTTGCATAAATTGTAAAGAAAAAAAAACGAAAAGAAAAACATACAAGGAGAGAGTGTGCATCGTACTGGTCTACCCTAGTTTTTGTGTTTGTTTGCGTGTGTGTGTGCTGTTAGCAGACACACACAGACACAAATATCATGAAATAATAATTAACTGATTATGTAATATATCATGAAATAATAATTAACTATTAACTAATATGTAATATATCTTGAAATAATTATTAACTGATTATGTAATATATCATGAAATAATAATAAACTATTAACTAATTATGTAATATATCATGAAATAATAATTAACTGATTATGTAATATATCATGACATAATTAACTGTTAACTAATTATGTAATATATCATGAAATAATAATTAACTGATTATGTAATATATATAAAAGTGAGGCTTTTTTAAAAGTTAATTTAATTTCTCATATATATATATATATATATATATATATATATATATATATATATAGTGTGTTTAGAATCATCATTCTAGCTTTCATATGAGAGAACATAGCAAAATTATGTTTAAATGTACGATCGTTTCGGAAACGATATATTTTTAATCATCCGATATTTACAAATAAAACAAGAAATATGTAAAATATTTATAGATATCCTCTCATGCCTGGATACAAGGATTTCTTTTATTGCCCCCTCATCAATTCGGTTTTTAAAAAATGGTTATATATAATAAAGATCTTTTTTTAGATTCTGAAAAGATATGCTTATTCAAGGTTGCGCACCGAGAGACCTCCTTCTATTTATGCTCATGAAAGACGATATCCAGAAATACTTTACTTATTTCTCGATGGTTTTATTTGTAAATATAGAATGAATAAAAATATATCGGTTCCGAAACGATCGTACATCTAAATATGGTTCTGTTATGTTTCCTCTCATGAAACTGATTCATAATTTCATACACTGTCTGTATATAGCTCTAGGTAATTTACCTACTGAGCTTATCATTACTGTAATACTCAGAGTACAGCAGCATTAAATTTATTTTACATTGAGTTTACTCATTTAGACCCTGTCTATTACACTTTATAATATATATATATATATATATATATATGCATGCATACATATATATATATATATATAGAGAGAGAGAGAGAGAGAGAGAGAGAGAGGGGGGAGGGAGAGAGAGAGTCGTTTTGTAATATACTGAATTTTACTGGTTACGTATAATTCAGTAAATTTCATATACCAATGAATTTTTAAGCTAAACAGAGATAACTTTAAATGTAAGCTACAAAATTATCATATTTCATAATCATGGATTATATGGAAAAATGCGCGCATGAAAAGTAATATTCTTAAGGAATATTTATGCCCAGGCTGATGCTGATGACATCGCAGTGCAGTGCTGGTCGCGGGTTCAAAAGCATCATTGGTTAGACGCATTGCCAAAATGGGACTACATTTTTCATCAAATGTGTTAACGAAAAATTTGAGTTCATTCAAAGAATATGTATATCATAGAATTCACTAATATTTTTAATCGATAAATTCATCATTTTTTGCTATAAAATCATAAAGAGTGTTAAAAAAAATTAGTTATTAAAAAAAAGTTCGGTTTTTTAATTATAAAAAAAAACTATACACGGGATTAAACCTAAAATCTTTCCACCAACCCCCGGTACTCTAACCGTTACGCTAACATGTCATATTGGCAAAATCGCAGTAAAAAATATTTATATACAAAAAAAGTTATGCAAAATAAAAAAAGCGTTAGTCACTTATGTACTTACTTTCCTGTTTGTGAACCGACATATTTTGTTGTAACTTTTTATCTACTGAACCAATTTTCGAAAAAAAATTTTCAAAATATAGCTAATGAGGTGTTCTATCCAACTATATAACCTGTTTGAAATTTGGTTGCGAACGGAATTAGTGGTGGGGGTTTGAATGTGTCTCGATTCATTCAATTTCAGACTTAAGCATATATTCAACCACTACCGTGGTTGAATGATTTCATAATTGAGCATTCATATACTGTATTAACAAAACCAAGACTTCAAAAAAGGAATTGATAGCAATAAAAATACACTTTTATATATATATATATATATATATATATATATATATGTGTGTGTGTGTGTGTGTGTGTGTGTGTGTGTGTGTGTGTGTGTGTGTGTGTGTGTGAAGAAAATATCGAAAATCCAAACGTATATACTGGTACATATAGATTTCATTATCAATTCTGTAAGGTAGATACATGATATGGAGTATGATGTATCTACATCTCTTTATGCCTAAACATTTCGAAAACAAATATTATCATCATAACGGGAGAGAGGGTATTACGTAATTGATAAGAAATGCGACGTCTAGCGATATAAATATTAAGAATGAAATATTAGGATATCCTACCTAGATGGTATAACTTAAAAAGGGTGTGATGAATAGCTGGTGAAATATTGAGATAACTGTAATATATATATATATATATATATATATATATATATATATATATATATATATATATATAACAAAGGATGCGACGGAGGTAAAGTGTTCCCGTTTGTTTTCTTTTCCTCATAAAGGAAATGTTTCTTTTCCTTAATGTTTCATTGTTAAAGTGTTTTTTTTTTATTTAATAAGTCTGAATAAAGGCTGATATTGTGAAAATTTTCAAACGAGATATTGTTTGAATTTGTCGAAATGATCTTGAAACAATTGTAACTAACAAAAAAATACACTCTTTGTTTCCATCAACCCAAATCTTGAAGTCTTGGTTTTTGTTAAAACAGTATATATATATATATATATATATATATATATATATATATATATATATATATATATGGGGGGTCGGTGTGTGTGTGCATGTGTGTGTGTTTGCCTTTGTATATGCGTGTCACTGCTTGCGCAATTAGCCGCGTCGTAAAAATATACATAAACAGAATTGTGTGTAATCGTTTATCAAATAAAATTATCCAATGGGAAACCATAGACATAATCGTTTTTCAAAGAAACATACACAATAGTTTACATTTATGAAGCTCCTTGCATATCATTGACTGGATATATTAATAAGTTCTACTAAATATTTAAAAAATAGTAACTAGTAGACTTTTAATATTAATGTCAGTGCAACAAGAACACACATGTCTTTAAATGTCTAGATACGATTTTTCTGTGATCGACGGCAAGTTTTATTATATGCATGAGGTATATGACACACGTATTAATAAATGTAATGATTAAATTTTCTTTTTTCTCTGCGTGGGTTTAGCTATAAGCGAAATTTATACGGATAACCTTCTTCCCAAGAGCTTCCAGTCTGTGAAAAACGACAATTAATAATAGTTACATAATAATTACAAGTTAGTCGTATTTTTAAACCAACGCCAACAAGTTTTACTTGTATTCGTTACCAAAAGTGGTCTATATCACTAGGCAAGCTCCAATCTACGGTTTCCCCTGTCCTTAGTTTCACGAAAAACGTTTATCTAGCTGAAACCACTATCAATAATAACTCTCACTCTTTATCTGTCCATAAATCTAAACATAGATTCCATGAACAAAGGTTATTTTTTAGAACTGCACACCTGTTCCATTTTTCTGCCTTCCAACTGACAATATGGTTGTGTTTAAGTCCAGCGTAAACAAATTCTTGATAAGCTATCCGCCTTAAGTAATTCAATTTACTAAATGTCCACTACTAATGATTATTACATGTTCACTTTGACTACTGTACATTCATTAACCCTTATCCTCGAGTCGCCTCCGGGCCTTGGTAATTGGTGACTCCTTTGTTAAAATAAAAATGTGTTCCTCACTTTTTTCGGGCAGTATTCTTTCCTATTTTATTAACGCTTCTTTGCTGGTGCTTAGCCTTTATAAACGCTGTCCTCGAACGTTAAAAAAAACACACACACATTTATATTAGAGCAAATAAATTAAATATCCAATAGATAAAACTCTTTTAGAAATGGAATAAGCCAAAAAGAAGAAAATTAGGAAAGCCGACAACATTCGTGGATTTTTTTCTCTCTAAAATTGGATGATAGAATCTTCATCTGTACATTGAAACGGTTCGTTTTTAATGGAAAGACCTGATGGTCCCGGCATCAATCAGTAATGAGACCGTCCTCCCCGCTGTGAAATGGAAGCAGGAGAGAAAGAGATATCTTTGTCACAAAGTAATTGGAAGTGATCGGCTCGCTTTCGATTTGAAAGGTCATTGTTAAAGATTATTTCGCAAAATACGAATCGCAATATCAACAACAACAAAATCATACGTGTTCTTCTTGAGTTTTCGTTTTTACGATTTCGGTAAATTGGCTTCAGCAGATTCGACGGAAACCTTCCCTGCCATTTAGATTCAACTGAAGTGTTAAATATCCTAGTTTATATCTCCGCATATCGATCTATTGCATGAGGGTGTTATTTATGTAGGAGTGCCAATATTTGCAAAAGAAACAAAAAAACAATGTCGCCTTGAACATATGTCACGATAACTTTTATTATATACTCACAGGACATGTGATGATTAGAAAACAGAAAACATTAAATAGTGTTTTTATTTTTCATTAAGACTTTCTAATCTCTCCATCATCTCGTCTATCATCGATGCCTCTCTCGAAAGACAAAGGATGCCCCCTTTAGAGGAAGCTGTGCGTGTAATTGTGAGGCAAGGGTTGCGCAATAACTAACCACACCTCTCCTGAATGGGCACTGTTTGAGTCCAGTAGCAAGGAGAAGTCCAGGACGACTGCAAACAATTCCGAGATAAGTGTAGAGCACATACCGCATCTAGAAGTCCCAAATGGTAACCCATTTAGCACTGGCTAAGCTCAACGTTGCTTAACTTCGGGGATCCATCGGGAATCTGTGTGCCAACGTGATTATGCTGTAATATGATCTATCAGTATATAATTCATTAGTAAATATGCAAATAATTCCATAATAACTAGGGCTTTGACAACAGAATATTCTTTTCCTTGTTTGGATTCTCAGGTATATATCCATTGATATCTTATGTTTTTTATGTAGAGTGATGTGGTTCTCGGTTGATTAATTGTGTCTAACTGTGTCGGATATATACTCGAGAGCCAAAACAATGAAAAGAATATGCTGTTGTAATAGCCCGAATAATAACACACAGTCTACAAATACATAAATTAGAAAATACGCAAATTAGAGAACGAAAGGAAAACATTTTTTCCTCACAAAACTGAAAACAGTTTATCCTCAAACAATTTTATTTCTGAATTTTTAAATATTAAACATCCGGGGCAACTCTGATCAAGTAAATACTAACTTGTTATGTTTTTTTTTCGTATTTTTTTTTAGTTATTGTAAAACAACGAACATGCATGAACATTTTTCTTTTTTATATCAAACAAGCAAAGTTATGCGACGTTGATCAGGGCATGCAAAAATAGAATAATATAAATCATATATTGTTTTTAACATTTTGTATATAAAACTTATGTCTACCCTGGACGGGTAGACTCTCTAGCATGTATTGTTTTTTTCTCTTTCAGTGATTGTGTATCTACTTAACTTTTTTCATCTCCCTTGAAGAATCCATTACTCTATCTTATTTTATTATCCCGATTTTAAACCAAACGTCACTGATCTAATTTACTTCTTTATCGCGATTATATTTTTAACGGAATTCTGTAGTCTTACATTAAGTGTTTGTAGACAATACGTTCGTCATAATTATATGAAGAGCAATGCTGTTCTTGATGAAAATAAGCCATGCATATTTAAATGTAATAATGTAATATCAATATGTAAAGTGGATAAGACAGTTCTTGCGGTTTTTAACTTTAAATTCCGATAAACATGCCTCAGCTAAAACCTAAATTTATTGATCGAAATAAGCACCATCACAATCACCACCTTTTTTGCCAACGCAAAACTAGTGTATTTATGCCAGTAACGTAAATAAAGGACTTTGCGTTCTGATGGCGATGAAGTGGCTGAAAATGCATTTTTAATATCGCTTAGGCTTTTGAAGCATTTCTCACGCAGAAAGTTGTCAAAATGTTTGAAACGCTGATAGTAGGTAAGTGGGAGGTCTTGTGAATATGGAAGATGAGGGAGGCTTTCGTATCCGAAGTTCTGTAGTTGTACAGAACCGGTTTAGCAAAGTTCGGTCGCGTTTTGTCGTGGAGAAGAATTGGGCTTTTTCTATTGACTAATGCTGGGTGTTGGTGTTGAACATTTTTAATGCATTTCATCCATTTGGTGGCAGTACTTCTCTGTTGTCATGGTTTCGCCGGCATTCAAGTGACTGTAATGGATGAAACCGCTCGCAGTTCAACAAACAGTAAGCATGATCTTCGTTTGGTCCAACTCTAGCTTCCGGATGTCTCGTGAGGCTTCGTCGGCATCTAACGACTGAGCTGAGCGTTGGCGGTTGTCGTAAAGAACCCACATTTTATCACAAGTCTCAATCCGGTTGAGAAACGGGTCCTTCTGGTTGCAAAAAAGAAAGAAAATTAGCACTTTATAACGACGTTTCTTTTGGTTGTCGTGAGGCACCAATGTTAAGTGTTGATACATTATGTTGAACAAAGATGGCAAGAGTAAGTCAAATCGGCGAAGAATCAATGCAATCCCAATCTTGAGTGTTAGGTAATTCTTAGTAATAAAGATTGCGGCGAAGAATCAATGCTGTCCCGATTTGAATCGTTCTAACACATAGATCGATGGCGAACTGATTGAATCCAAAATTCGAGATTTTTTATAACAACTTTGAAGCTTCTGATTGGTTGCTTGTTCTAAGTGTGGTTATAAAAACGATCGTTGAAATCATTGGTGTAATACCCTCATTAATATTCAAAATCGTTTTAACAATCCTGTTATCAAGTTTTTTTTTCTAATCTCCTTAAGAGGTTGCAAATTGTCGTATACTTTACGCCTTATTAACAAGCAAGTTCTCGAACATTTGTGCGTGGATTGGCTTCGACTTGGGTTCTTAATTAATCATTATCAACATCCTATGTCTGACCAAGAAGTTAATCATCTTCAAGACTCTCGTCGCAGCCACAAAATTTCTTAAACCACCATAATGCTGTGTGTTCAGTAGTAGTCCCAAGGCCAAACGCGTCGTTGATATCGCGAGTTGTTTGACCATCTTTTTGGCCTTGCTTCAATTTAAATTAGAAAATTGTGCGAATTTTGTTTTTTTTTCCATGTTGTATTCAATTTTCTGTAAAGATGATATAATTGTTGAAAACGATTATAATTTAAACAATTAGATAGAGCGACAAACATTTTTTTAAATGATATATAAATAAAATTATAATATCGAAAATATATTTGAAAATATACATTTTAAATAAATTTTTAATTAATCTAATACTTCTCCCAGATATCGCCAAGTAGTACAAAAATTTCGTTTCACTCATTTATTGAAAAACTATAGACCTGGAAGTAACGACAATTTTATTTCGCTCACAGAACTCCCAGTGGAGTCAAAATTTCAGTGGTCCTTCTATCTCTTTTATCTCTATAATTAATAAAACGAGGTCAATTTTCACCGTATATAAAAATATATTATTAGAAAAGAATAACTGGGACCACTCATTAATCCAATATCTCTTTATACCTTTAAATAAATAATGAATGTTTTGTCCTTTTTATTACTTTGATACAATTTAAGAGATTCCTATAATTATTCCGCGGAAAATCACTCTCCCAAACAAGTCATACTTAGAGGTAAGATACTTTCTCCCTTATTTGTATGTCCTTATGCCGTTACACCTTTACTAAATATTTTATATGGTGCAATTTTTGCACGAGTTTTGATTATTTCCTTTTATCGTCTCGTTTTATTATCAGTCAGGTTATACTCATTAAATATGTGAATACCGGACTGTCTCTATCGTTCCTGCGTTCTTTTTTTTTTTTTTTTTTGTCAAGAACTTTGATATGCTGCTCAGATTGGTTTCACGGATTAAGAGAATACATGATCGAATATTTACAAAATGATGAAGCTAAACGTAAATACTCGTTTCACCAAAATCTTAAAAATCCGCGCATAGCAATACGCCACAAACTTTCAGACTGCTTAATGTAAACATTACATAATCTATTAGTTTCTTTTAAACAAACATTACAAAGTGTTCGTTTTGAATAGATGCATAACTTGCCACACGAACCGAACTTAATCATTCTTTAATGTAAGTAAATAAAGATGTGTTTTTTAACTAGCCGACAACCACTGTCTTTGGAACCCACCAACAAGCGGCTTCTTATTTTTCGATCTTCTTCTTCTTTTTCTTCGTATTCGTATTCGTATTCGTCTTAATAAAAGCAGTCACTAATTTAATTGACTTAATTACGCTTCATATAATGTAAACAACGTTGGCTCACATACAAAACATGAAACAAAATAAAGCCAACTTTCATGAAGCTTTCGACCTTTTTCTAATCTCTTCCTTTTCTACTTCTGCTTATTTTGTTCCACGCCTTATCCTCTAAACCTTCTCTCTCTTCTTCTATGTAAAACTTCTACAACAATTTTTTACCCGCCGTTCAAAATAGATGAAATAGCTTTAATGAATTGATTTTCAGCAATATAAATGTCTATTCCACAGTTTAAAAAGCTTTAAAAATGAATTTATTATTTTTCTAAGAATACTTTATCAAAATATTGCTTTAGAGAGTTGGAGAATGACACTAGATTGGTCATGGCCGTTATTTACCGACAGTAACAGCTAATACTCACACGTAATTCCCTACATTACAGCAATAACTGCAAGCGTTCGCCAGTAACACCAAATGTCAACAAGTGAAAGTAACTCACTAAAAAAATCTCTCCCCAGTTGCTTCCAATTACAGCAATAATCACCACTAGATTTCAGTGCCCGTCACTGCATGACAGTGCTGATCCTGGAGAACAGCGTCTGCCATCTTATGACGTTGCGCTCTACTGGATGATAGTGCCCAACAATTGATGACAGGCGAATTAATTTGGGAGCAATCCAAGGGCCGCCGACAATGATCGTCACAGGCAATGGCCGATTGCTGCAAAGGCTGCCTGTGCCCACCAAATGCCTTCGAACACCTGTGACAGCTAATTTCATTTTGAAGCAATAAATATAGACTTACATTGCTCATAGCCACTAGTGATCAACAGTGGCCACTAGTAAGCAACAGTGACAGTTGTAAAGAAAGTATCTGCTATTAAGCAACAGTAATCACCATTAACAACCAGCCCCAACAATGATATCCAGTGGATTCCGTTACTTGCCACTACCAGATACTTCACGACAGTGGAGGCTATATTGGCCAGGGTCAACACTACTCGCAGTATTTTCGAGCCGAGAATGAGTACCACTAGCTAGAGCCACCACCTGTGTGTGTTAAGATTTCTAGTCAGTAATTTACGTGATTCACGTACGATAATCCATCAGATAATCATAGTTTCACTGAATCTTTTCTAGATTTGGGTCATATTTTCCACCGGGAAACGCCGGTATATTGATCCAGCTAGTATATTTTACAACTGTTATATTAATAAGGTGCCCTCACGTACGGTTAAAAATTAATGAGTGAAGGTAATATTTTTAATGAAAAATAGTATTTGCTTCTAGAAAATGCCGAGCAGAAAAACGGTTCTGTTACTTCGCCTACAATAATAAAAAATAAATACATGAAAGTTCCTATTTACTTGCCTCCCCACGAGGGCATAGTTAGACACAATGTAGGTTTTTAATGTGGAGAAATCTAGCTCACGAAAAAGTGGCCCTCTGGATATGAACAAAAATAAACCTTGCCTCAGTCTAGAAAGAATTCTACTCCAGGTCCGAAAAGGTGAAGTGTCGTATCAGAACAGATACTACACTTTTCTCCTAGACAAAAAGGCCAAGGAATAGAGTAATGTTAGTAAGAAGGCTTTCAAAGAATAATCAAATACCGAGAAAATTAAAGTATTGGGACAAAATGATGCTAATAAGTTTAAATGGGGAAAGCTCTAGATAAACTATTAAAACAAAAGAAAAAAACATGTGCTTTTCGCTTTGTAAAAAAATATATTTTATCGGCGGCCGATAATTTGTATTCACAGGCAAGCAAGAAGTTGTGTTCCCAACAGCTATGCAGTTTTCTAATAGTTTATACAGGCATCGGTAAACGAAAATACAAAATGTATATACAGAATTGAGAAAACAAATCCGACACATATAAATATACTAGCAGGCTGCCCGGCATTGCCCGGTCGTAAAATACGAAAAAATATTATAGTTTAATTAAAGCAGAATCCTTATTTATTATAAAAAGGAATACCGAAAGTATAAAGCGTAAGTTATATTCCTGTAACCAAAAAAAAAAAAAACACTCGAGGTGAGATTGAAACTAAAACTTAAAAACAGTGAGTCAACTACGGTAACCATTGTATCAGTTTGATATGATTTTTCCAGAGTGATTTCAAATCAAATCATACTGCCATGTTTCACAACTGCGCAGGCGTAGTCGTGAAACAGTTGAAAACAGATAAAACATCGGTGGTCTCCCACGTACCAATTGCTTAACTCTGACCCCTAAGAACCCCTTTTTCTGAGGAAACCCGATTAAAAAGCTTTCTTCATACGTAATATTCTATATTCCAAGTTTCAAGTCTGCAGATATAAAATTCGTTGAGTATAGAGGTTATAAATGTCCTCACGCACACATTCTAACTTATATATATATACATGTATATTTATAATATAAAGCTGAACGTCTGTGTGTGTGTGTCTGGCCACGGATAGGCTCCTATATGGTTGACTATTATAGAAAACTGATCACATATAATTATAGAAAATCTATCGAGACACAGGAATGGGTATGTTTGATCTGGCAGAACGGTGGTTCATTAACATTGTGGGGTCTGCGTACGCGCCTGGTCCACAAAGTATGGAGATAAAAAATTAAAAAATTAAAAAATAACGTTTACAAGTGTAAATATAGTATAATAAAATTATGGGGTGTTCGTTCGCGCCTGACCTCCATAGAATGGAAATATGTCACAAAGTTTAACAAGTTTTTTTTAATATAGATCTACAGAATATTGTAATAAGTGTTTCAGTGTGAACAGGTATAGTATAATAAATTATGGGGTGTTTCTATTTTAATTTTGCTTTCATTATATTTTGCTTTGGTTTTGATACCCCTAAATTCGAAGCTATCTCTTTACAACCCTTCCTTTTCATAACCTATCATCTATTATATAAAAGGCAAAATGTGTGTGTGTGTGTGTGTGTGTGTGTGTGTGTGTGTGTTCGCTTTTCCGCGATGTCTGCAAAAGGCTTCTTTCGGAAAAGCGCTCGCTCGCTTCGCAACTTCTTAAAACTGTTTATATCATCCATAAATTGTAATATCTCAGAGTTACCCACGGACCTCGCCTGTCTATTTAATTTTATTCACTTTCAAACCTTAATTATTCCAAATTTCCCGCATCGGCACGCGTTACATTCGCTTTTCGGTATAAACAAAAGCGAAGCTCGACTGTAAAACCAGGCACAGGCCCAGAGCCACACTTGCCCGCGCGCCCTTCGGGGCCCGGGTGACATGATCAAAGTGTAGTATCTGTTCCGACAGATACTGCAAGCTAGGACTAGCTATGACTAGCAAAGACCAGATGTGGGGGCAACCCCACATGCTTGACCTTTAACCAGCTCCCATTTCCCTCCTCTCGGGAGCTGGTCCCCATTTTCCCTTCCCCCTCCCTGGACTCCTCACTTTAAAAATTGGCCTTGTGCCTAATTTGCTCGGTGGGGGAGCAAATAAATACAACAGGCTCAGAGCCAGTGTCGACTTCCTCATATCAGACGGGCGAGCGGGTTTTTCAATTGACCTCATTAAAAACTGTCCCGCAGAAAATCGACATCACGTCAATCAAAAACGAGCACCTGTTTGTTTGTTTTTTTCACACTATTTTCCAACTGCGCGTCGGAAAAGCTTCCTTTTTTTTCAAACCCACCTCTTTTTTTTTCACACACACACCCAAAAACACCCGGGCAACGCCGGGTACCCCGAGCTAGTACTTTCATAAATCAGAGTCCATTTTCTGTAGGCTGTTTTTGAACCCAGTCAACGACGGGTACTTTTGCTAGTATATATATATATATATATATATGTATGTGTGTCTCTGTGTGTGTGAATAAAAAAATCCATACGAAATATATATAAATGTCATATCTCTTCTGTATTTATTTCCTCTGTGTTGACGTGTTGGAATACAAGAAGTCTTTTGCAAAAAAAAAAAAGAATGTTTCCTTCAAAAGCACATATGTTCGACCGATCCTTCGATCTTCCTCAGAATATATGCTTATGTAAACTTTATATTATTTATTAAATACGTACTTGACGTCCGGTTGATATTGTTGTTTTATTGCAAGCGTAGTCTAGTCTTGTTTCTAATGTAATTTTTTCTATTACTTCTTGCAAAACGTGCTGTTAACTCAAATGACAGTATTCCCTTTATGTTCATAGAAACACATATACACTGAACACGTCGTAGCAGGGTACGCCGCAAGGAACATAAGACACATAATAACTCGACTCCTTATTTTTCTTTGTAACAATGACAGTTATTGCCTCATTCTCCCGCCGTGCTTGACTTCTCATTTCGGCTGTGACGGCACACACGTCTCTAAAGTGATCTCGAACATGTTCTCGAACATGCTTTCGGGCGTGTTCTCGAACGTGCTCACGAAAGTGAACCTCCCTCTGTTGCACACGCTACTTTCTATGGTCTTTTTCTTTATCCTTACGGTAACGCAGGTTCACATGTCATCTGCCTTTACATACGCACGTTCGAGTTCTATTATAATGGGATCTTTTTTAAGAAATTTTAGTCTGTGGTACACAATATCGCAGGACTGCTCACTTCCTGACTGGAAACAGTCGCATTCGATTCCGTTAAGTTTTGTACTTGCGTGTTGGATTTATTTTTAAATTTTTCGGGCTACTGTCTTCAAATTTAGAGGGTTTTTTATTTTCACAACGATGTAACCTCCGACATTCTTCTGGAATATTTTGCTCAACTCTTGAATCTTTTTGTCAAACACGAGACTCATTCTATAGCATTTGGGAATTTACTCGGAATTTCGAAGAAAACCTTTTATTTAATCCATTGGCGGTAGCATGTTCTTATTCCTCTCAACAAGGACTCTTGTATTAACATGTTCTTATTCCTCTCAGATAGGCAAGAACTTGTGTTCCTTACAAAGAAAAAATCACCTGTTATTTTACACTCTTATGATGGATGAAAGTTCAACTCTCTGTATCGGCGATATCTAAAAAAGAAAACAATTGCAAATTACTTATGACATCTACTCGGACATGGCCTGAATAAATGAATTCTTCTGTTTAAAATTTCGTGAAGATTTTAAAATTTGACAGAATTATTCCCGAGTTCGATAGAAAGATTTAAGAATCCCCCACACAACAAAAATAACAAGTTCGCCCATATCTATTTTTAAACAGATCTTTCTTTGAAAAATTTATTAAAAATATTTTACAATATACATATATATATATAAATATATATATATAGTGTGTGTGTAGTATAATAATTCTACAAGTTCCAAATATCAAGTTTTCTCAGTTTGTTTTTATTACTTTGCAAAAGGTACCCACTACAATATTGTTTCATATTGTTACTAACAGTCTGCAAAATTATGTTATTGCTGCATATTTAGTCACATACTCTTGAAGAAGATCAGACGTGTCACCGTTGTGAAAATTTCACTCAGAAAAGCTACATTCATTAAGTTTCCAGGATTTTTTCGTATGGCCACTTTTATTTATAGTATGCATATGAAACTCTAGTTTCCTTCAAAGTAATCTCCTTTGTTTGCAATGGACTAGTTGTACCATTTCTAACAAATTCTGGAAGGACCCATAGAAAGCCTACTGTGTGAGCGTGTCAATGACATTTTTATTTTCCCAATCGTCTTATAACGACAGCATCTAAGGGTTTCCTTGAGCTTAGGGGTTAACCAAAAGTGACTAGGAACAAGGTCTGGAGTCTATATAGAGTGATGAACTTTCTTGATGCCCAGTTCGGTTAAATAATTTGTAACAAGGAGGGAGTACTCTTGCGACAAGCTTCGCGCCGATCTTCCGTATCTTCAGTTCCTTGCGAATAATTGTGTACAGTTCCCACACTGACGTCAAATTGTGAACTTAACGTCTCTACAAATACAAAACTGTCCTTATCTATGAAATTCTTTATTTGGCCAATCAACTCTGGTGTTCTGACTTCCTTACTTCTCTCACACCTCGTATCATCTCTCACAAATTCCCTACCTTGCTTTTTGCACGCAAACACTGATGCTCAACTCATGCAAGATGATTTAAAAGCAGGCTTAATAATTTCACACGTCTCTGTGACATTTTTCCAAGTTTGAAACAGAATTATATTGCCTATGTTTCTTCTAAAGTGTCCTCACGTTCAGTTTGCATTTTTTAATTTGCCAACTGTGACAATCGGGCTTTAGTGGGATGTATTTCAATTCATGGTGTAGCTGTTGATTTGAACTCGAAATCATGAAAATTGCTTAGTCATCACATACCATGTATAGCGATTAAATACTGAATTTTCAAGAGTCCACAACAATTTTAAATGACTGCACCCAAATAAGTCTGGAAACTTATTTAAGGCACCTCGTAGTTCAAAAACCCTCAAATAGTAAGAAGACAATTACTTGTTGACCTGATTTTTAAAATAATTATATTCTGTGATTTCTGTTCATTTTTCCAAGCATCTCATGACCGTATTGTGCATCAAATTGTCAATCTTATTAGCATTTATACTTTCGTCTTTATAAGCAGTGACATATCCCTTATTGTGAAAGTGTTAATTAACCTTAGAACTCTTAGGCGAGTGAATATGAAATACAGAATTGATTTTGCAGTGTTAATACCTAAAACTTTATGTATTTGTTTCTTAAAGTCAAAAAGTGCGAGAGGGAGACAATCGATAGCTTCTACAATGTTTGTCGTCTCAAATGTTCTTGTGAGATTTTTGTTGCTGTCGAGAGCACATGACACCGGGGAATCGGATATCCCTACGTCATTTTCAATACAACCGACCGTTTTCTTTCGATGTTTTTTTTTTTTACAGAACTCCAACCTTCGTGATTCTAAGATTACGTGTTTAAAAGAAGTTCTAGACTCAACTCTGAACCTTTTTTGGTAATCCTCCGGTGTTTTTTTTTTTCTTATCTACTAAACCTCGGCTTATCAAGGCCTGAAAGCTATTCGAAAGGATTATCAGTCCATGAACAAAAATGAATGTAAGGTTGTAGTTTATAGTCGTTAATTGTGTAGATTTAGTATATTTTGGATTATCTAAGGGGACGGCTCAACAAGATTTTGTTTACATTAGAATTGAAGGCTACTATATTGTAATCGACCGGGAAACGGGCCAATGGAGCAGTGTTCCACATGCGGACAGTTGTGGGGAAAGTCGTTAATGGAATCTGCGTTTAGCTTTAGATAAAGAGAGAGTGAGGAGAATTGTTGATTGTGAGTGTAGCTTTTTTTTGTGAAAGTTGTCAAGTGAGAACCATAGATTGGAGCTCATATGAGCACTCGCCATCGAAAATAACGATAGAGCAGAGACAGGCTCGCAACGTTTCTTCTGTGGGGAAGAGGTTGACGGTAAGAGAAAGGGGCATCTTTTCTAAGTTTCTAAGCCGGTTCTGAACTTTATCAAGGCAGGATAAAGTGCTGAAAGAAGCTCTTATCCATGTATAGCAACAGTATTTCATTTTAGGACGTATATGACTTCTATACATATAGAGAACTGTATCAGCAGTGAGATACCTACTTGAACAGTAAAATGATCCAACCATTTTACTGGCGATCTTGGCAATAGATTTGATGTGTTTGTTCCATTTTAGATCAGGAGTGAAGATCAGTCCCAGAGGCTTATCAAGACATGGTGCTTCACTAAGAAGAGAACTATTAATTTCAATTAAGGTCAGATGGCGGGGTCAGAACCATTATGATGAAAGGAAAGCTTGGTTTTTGATGAATTAAGATTAACCAGCCACCTCTTTCCTAATTGCAGCAAGTGCTAAAGTTCAGAAAGAGAGAATCAAAAAAGTCTTGGTCATTTTCAGCCTTTGAACAGTTGCCATAAATTGTAGTGTCGTCTGCATCAATGTGTACAAATGATCTAAGAATATGATTTGTGAGAGAATTGATGGAGAGAGGCTTACGATGGAACCGCGAGGGACGCCAGTGTTAATGTTAGCTCCTGATTTTGGCCCATCGACGACTACACTTACAAGCCTTTCAGAGAAAATTTTTTTTAATAATTAGCAGGGCATTTCCAACTATGCTATTCCTGAAAATCTTGTTAAGTTGAACTTTATGCCATACGCTATCAAAAGCCTTGGGTATGTCAAGAGCTATTGCTCTAGAAACGAAGCCTTTGTCGAGAGATGTAGTAATCCTGTGTGATATAACAGCTAGCATATTAGCTGTAGATCTAGTAGAACAAAAATCATACTGTATGTCACAGAGCAAGTTATTTTTGCTAAAGTGATTGTCCGCTTCTATATTTATCACATATTTTAGGAACTTACTCGTGACTCACAGGGGACTGGTTGGTCTGTACTGAAATGCAGATGACCAGTCTCCGGAATTTATTTAAATAGGGGGCAAATGATGAAGTTTTCCAGAGTGTTGATTAAATAGCTTTGTAAGTATAAGAACTAGTTCTGATTGAAGCTTTTTTGAGACAGTTGCTTTACTGGAAGCAAGGTCTTTGATAAGCTTGCCTTCGTTACGCACAGGTGTTTTTATGTCGCATAGCGTATTTTCAGACATACGGTGGGTAAGTGACCATTGTCGAAAATGGTAGACTTTTTCTGTACAGTTCTTAGCAAATTGTTTTGCTTTCTCAGATGCAGATGAAATGATGCTTGGGATAGAGGCCAAGCTTTGGTTCTGGACTTGTTTGGTATTTGCCAAAACTGGTGAGAACCAGGTCGCTGTTCAGCTATTTTAGACTGTATTGACTAAGCATACAACTCTCTCGCGTTTTTTTATTAGGATATACGGAATATATTTATGTACGTTAGGTTTTGACGATTTCAAAAGAAGTGTAGCAATTCGGTCCCTCGACTGTAAAGGACCGTGAATGTTCGAATGCATTACCTTGATGTTGTAACTTTCAGGATCCATGTTTGCAAAAACTTTGGCAAGTTTAGCTTTGAACGTTCAGATATGTTAGATGGCGTTTTTTTTTTTTTTTTTTTTTTTTAGTTCTATTTCACGTCAACGACATTAGGGTGGTTGATATCGATTCCTTTTGCAGGAAGCTGAAATGTTTAATGGTAAATCCCGGACAACTTTGGGTACATTTTCTAGTATAAATGTATGTGTGTATGTGTGTGCGTAGGTGTGTGTACCGTTGAATACCTTCATTGACAGAGATTTACAATTAAATGTATAGGTGCAGACAGGAGTTGGTCGATTAAGTAAACTCTTTCGCGAAATATTGGACAGCTCTACAACAACCGCCTTCGACGGGCACTTATTTTACGACGCCATTTTTACTCGAACCCGAACGTATTTTTACTCTTTATCTTTTCTCGTCCGACCATCCCAACTTGAGTCTACATGTTGCCTACCTGCCAGGTGGAATCTCTTCCGTTCAAATACGTGCACTTCCCAAAAGCGCACTCGGCGTCTTTTATAAAATAATTCAAAATACATAAAAAAAACACGAAGCCATGTGCGTCACTTTGAGTAGTGGTCGGGTCGGCGTAGCAGTCATGATAGATGAGCGGCGAAAGTAAATAGTTCCAGGCTGTCGACATTAATCTTCCTACGCGTGCGGGCCGGAGAGAAGAGCGGTTCAGCTTGCTGCCGGTGCCTTCATGACCCAGCCCCGCCCCCTTAAACGCGAACAGTTGCGTGGAATACCAATGCGAGAAAGGGATAAGAATATTTCAAAGTATTTAAATCGAAATGAGGAATTCTTTACATGAGTCCATTTAATCTGCGCGTTTAGCGAATATCCTATTTTGAGGAAAAAATGTTGCAGACTATTACGTACTTGTCAATGGCAGGATTCCTCCTCTTGAAGATGGTTGGTTGTTTTAGCTTTACGGCATTTCAACGATTTTCAGGTTATTTAATGCCGAATCCAGTGATTTTGAAGAACAATTTTAAATAGAATATATTTGTTTTTTTTTGTTTTTTTCAAGTCGGTTTCTATTTCACCCATAGTTGACCTTAACAGGTACTACCACTCCGGGTCAGAGTGGACCTGGGAGCAATGGCAATTAAAGGGTGGCTCCACACTCCCCAAAGCCCGCAATCTGGGGCCTCACCATCGGATATAGTTTAAGGTCATATCCAGGATCACATTTTGAAGAGATACGATAAAGCATCAAAAAGTTTTCATTCGCTATTAATTGAGGTCAAAATCAACCCAAGGACAAATATTCGTGAAATTTTATTTGGCTGATGAAAAAATATACAAATATATATTTTACCCATTAAAAGCCGAAAAAATATTAACCCGGTGACACAAAATGAGTGTCGTATGCTAACTTGTTCGTTAAATATTATTTAAACTCGTTTTTGTATTAATAAATAATTCTTATAACATACATTTCATCCATGACTGCACGTCGAACGGATACTATGGTACTTAGTTCGCTGCACCGCATTATGATAATCTATCTATGTATCAATAAAAGTGAACGTTTCTGTGTGTCTGTCTGTCTGTCGGTGGGTCTGTGTACATTTTTATTCGCAATAACTGTCAGTTTTAAGTCTACAGATTCAAAATTTATATACAGGGTACTGAAATTTGAGAAAATCGATTTGATCAGTTTTCGGCCAGAAATCTCGCTGTTAAGGGTCAAAGTTAAAAGATTTGACCTTTGAGAACTCTATAAAACTCCTCCGACAATTTTGGGTCTAAACACTTGAAATTTTAGATATATGTTCGTTGGACATGGATCTAACTTAATAACTTGATTTAAGCCCCCTCAAAAAATGTTAAGGGTCTTAATAGGGATAAAAGTTAAAAAAAATTGACCTTTTTTTTTTTTTGCTCAGCACACACGTCCAAACACACGGGCAACACCGGGCACCCATGCTAGTAGTCTACAAAGAATCATTCAAATCAGCTAAGTATTTTCAATGACAAAAAATTGAACTTTAATACTCATCCTATTGATCTGTTTTAATCCGCAGCAAGCACTAAACGGATACCATAAAATTAAGTTTGCTGCACTTCGTCATAACAAAGGTACATACAAAATTTAAGTTAGATCAGTCTAATTGTTTCAGAGAAAAGGTGAAAATAATTACTAGTCTCTATTAATCCATAAAAATCAATAATGGTGGATCGAAAGGATAGCATAATACTTAATTCGCTGCACCTTGTTATAACTGAGAGCTATAATAGCCCAATATATTCCGAGAAAAAGATAAACCCCAAAAAGTAAACCTGTAAATCCTTATTAATCAATATTTATGCACCGAAAACCCAACCATAACACTTAGCTTGTTTTAACTTATGATAACAAAAAACATACAACATGTCAGGTAAATCAGCTCAGTTGTTTCCTAGAAAAATGTTCAATTAATAACCAGTCCTTATTAATCCCTATGAATCGATACCTGTGCATCAAACATATACAACAATATTTAGTTCATAACAAAAACCCATACAAAATTTTAGCCAGATCGATGCAGTAGTTTCTGTGTATATGTAAACCAGATAGAAAACATCAGACGGATAAACTAAGAGAAATATAATTTAGATTTCTAAGTATGTGATTATTTCTCACGACTACTAGAGGGATATTTGTTAACATTTGACTTGAATAGAATAGGTTATAGTCTGTAAATAAGTATTACGTCAGTAAAGTGCTTCACGCGCAGGTACATCACCTGTAGATCGGTGTAAGTCTTTATTCTGTTATATCTCCTTTCTTGGGTTTTCATACATAAAGTAATTGTTACAGTGCATATGGATTAGTTGACACTGGAGATATTCATAATCGAACCCTATTTCCAAAAGAGGGGGAGATTAACGTATGAGAAATATTTCGAAGCAAGTCTCCACTTGCTGTTATTTCAGGTTATTTGAAACCATAATAGCAAGCTTTAGTGTCCCCTTTAACAAGGTCAAAGGTTTTGGTGATATATATATATATATATATATATATATATATATATATGTACATATATGTATATATATGTATATATATATATATATATATGTATATATAATAGGACAACAAGAGAATGAACAATAGGACAACATTATCCGAATAAGTCTCCTTTTGTGGAATTGACCTTCATCTTTTCTCTTTTAATTAAAGCTATATATATATATATATATATATATATATATATATATATATATATATATATATATTTATATATATATATATATATATTAGCAAATGTACCCGTCGTTGATTGGGTTCAAAAGCAGCCTACAGAAAATGGACTCTGATTCATGAAAGTATGATAGGTTATGAAAAGGAAGGGTTGTAAAGTCACACGTCAGACATCCAGCATTAGGAACCACACGTATGGTCTCAATATCGTCGGGGAATCAAATAAACGATATCGTATGGATGTAGATATTTTTGTGAGCGAACTGTGTGATATTTCCCGTTTTGCTGCGCATAGGCTTCATGCTTTCTACGTATTCCATCTAGGATCCTTATCGTGTTATTCCCGCTATCGATTTGTTGGTGTTTGTTTTTTTACACATTTCTGACATTTTATCAGTTTATCGTCATTGGTTTAAAGAATGTGTTTCCCTGCTTAACAAGTCGCTTACAGATTACGTGACGAGACGGGAAGGCTGCAATAGTACCGCCATCATGCGATAGATATTAATATGTTTAAATAATATACACATAAACTTGCGCTTTTTTCTGTGGCAAGAACGAAAAAGAAGAAATGTATTCTTTACAAAAGACAAAACGTTTTTTCAACACATTATTATGTAACGTGTTGCATTTGGGAATCCCTATTTTGCGTGTATTAATGCCGTGAATCTACGTCCATATTTATTTTTTAAATAAGATTTATGAAAGCATCATAACACAGAGTAATATATATTCCAGGCACTGAGATGTAGATATTTATCTTCCAGCCCCGGCGTGAAGATGTGATACAAGGGTCAGAAAGTGCAGATGAAAATCCAGCATATCAAAGGAAGAGCAAAACATAGCTGGCTAGTCCCATTGGCATTTCTCGGTAGAGGCCTCCCATGCGATTCGCAATAAACAAACAACTTCTCAAAGACAGAAGCCAAAGCTAAGATAGTAGAACTCCTAGAACTGCACCGTAAAATAAAGCGGATAACAAGGAATAAACATGTCAAGAATGGGACTGTCACTATTAGTTTAGATACTGAGGAACAAAATCTCCGGCTGAGGTATTAAAATATTATTGTTACAAACTTGCCACTTGGAAACATGCAGTGTATTCAATAATCTATTAAATCTAGTGATAAATCCAACATTCCACCATGTGTTGCAAAGTAAAAAAAAAACAAGGAAAAAACAATATCTATTGCAAAACACTGAAACATAACACTGTACATATCAATTTAAAGATATAAAGATCTAGAAGAGTAAAACATTTTAATTGCTGTATTCTGCGTTGAGTATTCGAAGAAAAGTCGATATGCTGTAACACAAAACAACCAAACCAAACATTAGAAATAAATATATGAAGATATAAAGAACTATAAGCATTAAAGCATTTTTCCAACATTACTTAATTCGACGTTCAATAACCAGAAAAGGGGTTAATATGCCGTAAAATAAAAAAATACAATGAATTTATATTTGAAAATATAAAGAACCTCGGCCAGTGTTTCTGTTTCAAAAATGGATGTGATATGTAGTAGTGTTATGTCGAACACGAGAAAATAATTGTAATTTATTGAAGAATTAGTTAGTTATCTGTTTATTTCTGTATCTATCCGTCTCGATCTATCTATCTACCTATCTGTCTGACTATTGAAAAAATCTAACTGTTGAAAATCTGTCAAAATATGGTAAAATCATATCATAGACAAGTTTACTGGAAATATATGGTCAGCTGACGGGTCTACGTCTATGTTACCACGTAATCCTGTTAGCTGGATATCACATCGGAGTTGGAATTTGGACGTTGAGCAGGGCGGACTGTTTAACGTAAGGGAGCTGACGTGTGTGAAAATAGAGACCTAGAATAAACCACGCAAGCTAAGATATTCACTTTCCATTCTTCTTCAATCGACACCTGGAAAGTGAATAAAAACTATATAAAACCAACCAGCGTTCTTGGAAGTGAATGAACATTCGTCCAAAACAGGTGTCCAGTCTCCCCTCCAAGAACAAGATGAATTCCAGATGGACAATATTAACGACGCATGAAGTTAAGGTATGTCCAAAATACATGTATCACACACCCGCACATATAAACAATTAGATATGAATATACCATAAATAGACAGTAACAACATAATTATACGGTTAAAATAGTGAAGAAGCACCAACAATAGACATTGAGTGACACGGATACATACTAGGATGAACCTTTTGTCCCAAAGCAAGTACACATATCGACATATGGTGCTATGGTACACATTACACGACGGACCCCTTTTAGTACACCACAATATAAAGACCCCCTTTATACTCCATAATACAATAGCTGTATTAAACTTTAAATAATCAGAAAAGTGTCAATATACCGTAAAGCAAAACAACCAATTCAAACGACCCCAATAAGTAATCTAAGATTTAAAACAAACACCATGGAAAAAATATTTGCAAATATTAAAAAAAAACTTGAAGCATATCAACTTTTACAGAAGTAACCTGACTCGGCATAAAATAATACGAAAAGGGTTGATGTGTACCAAAAGAAAACAACTAAACCATACTGCATGAAGAAGTATATGAAAATATTTTTTAAAAACTTGAAAAATAAATACTTGTTTCGAAAATTAGTGGATTTGACATTAAATCACATAAAATGGATTGATATATCCTTAAATAGAACAATCGGGCTTAACAAAAGCCAATGGAAAAATATTTGAAGATATAATGAACTTAAAAAATCAAAACTGTTTTTGTTAAAAACATATTCCATTCTAAACCATCTATTAAGGCATTTGGTCGCAGCGTACGTTTCTTAGTCGCTTAATCGCGGATTTTGTATCGAGACGAGAAGGCTGTAATTGCCACGTCATTTTGCGAACGATATTAATATGTATAAATTAATGCTAAATATACCAGGCAAAAAATTTTACACTAGTTACTGTAACTTGTCGACCTACACTCAAATGTTTGAAATTTACGTTTGCTTGTTCTTTTACAAGCATCCTTAATCGTCGTATTATGCCGTATAATACGCCATACGACATAATCGCGTTGACACACCGGTTCCCGCTCGATCACCGAAGTTAAGGGATGTTGAACCTATTCCGTACTAAATGAGTTACCATTTGGGACTTTCGGGTACTGTAATGTGCTCTCCGCTTATCTCGGCATTGTTTCCAGTCGTTCTGGTCTTCTCTTTGCCACTGGACTCAAACAGTGCCGATTCAGGAGGTGTGGTTGAGTATTGCGCAACCCTTGCCTCAGAATTATACGCGTTACTGACCCTAAGGGTGTCCTTTGTCTTTCAAGACTGAACGGAAGCATGGGATGGATAATCGTCGTACTAAAAGAAAACGAAATTTTTTCATTACTTTGAACATAAATCAAAATGTTTTTTTTTAATTTAATTTTTAATAACCCTGTGTTGCTGTGTTCATCTCCTTATAGATAAATGTATTTGAATGCTGAAGTGGACGTTCAGACAAAAAAACGTCCGTTGCAATATCGTTTATAGTCACTGTCGAATTGTAACATAAGAAAAATGGGAATTTTAGAAATGATTAAGGATTCTGCTTTGTTTCTCGTTTTGTGTGTGTGTGTGTGTGTGTGTGTGCGTGTGTGTGTGTGTGTGTGTGTGTGTGTGTGTGTCTAATATGAAAATATAAGTTTATTGTTTTTGAAAACAAACATTTTATGTTAATCGTTTCTTATGAGGGACTGCTTTGATTTGGAAAATATAACAGAAAAGGTAATTAGCTTTGTCTTTATATATCTGGCAGAGAACATCTTTATGTTTATTTCTTCATCATTTGATTTGCATAAGTTTGTCATTCGCTGGCTTTGTGTAAATGACTGCAAACATCAAGTTGCAAGTTTATAAATCTTCAGTTTCACCGTCTATATCGTAGTTTACTTCTTTTTCAGCTTCCCCACCTCTTTCTATTTTTCTCTTTTTTTTTTTCTTTTTCATCTTCTGCTTTGCCTTCCCTTGTTCGTTCTACAACTGATGTTTTCTTCATCTCATTTTCGGACTTTTCTTCTCCGTCTCCTTCGAATCATTCTAAATTTTCACTCTTTTATTTGCCTTCCTTTACTTCTTTTTTTATTTATCCTCACTTTTTACTTCTCCTCCATCCTCTCCTTCTTCATTTTTCAATATGGTCATCTGTTATACTAAATCATATTTTGCCATCACTCCTCTGTGTTATTTTTTTTTACAAGGTAGTCACCACTTATCAAGGCCCGGAAGCCACTCGGTGATAAGGGTTATTGTGTGTACAGTAGGTCTGTGTTGGAGATTTGATAAAGTGCCTTACTTAAGGAGGCGGTTAATCAGGAATTTGTTCACATTGGACTTGAAGATATCCAGGTTGTAGTCAGGTGGGAAACAGGCAACCGGAACAGAGTTCCACAGGCGTGCACTTCTAAGAAAGAGGCTTTGTTCATGGAATCTACGTTTTGATTTTGGAACAGCTAAGGAGTGATCTTTAATTTATCATTAGGGTCGTGACAACAGCATATTCTTTTTATTGTTTTGACTCTTGAGTATATATCCGTTAATATTTTATATGTTTTCATATAGACTGATGTGGTTCTTGGTTGATTAACTGTGTCTTACTGTATTCGGATATATAGTTGAGAGTCAAAAGAATGAAAAAATATGCTGTTGTCACAGCACTATTTATCACCACAGATATTTTGTAAAAACAATTCGTCGGTACAACTTGCCATAAAGATGCTTAGCCCTCTATTTAAACCATTACCAAATATCAAAAGAATAGAATGATTAATAATCCATTCAACCTAGCATAACGATGATTCAACCTAAATATTTACTAATATATAAAAGGATATATGATTGTCTGTCTGTCTCCATATTTTCAAGCTCTATCTTCTCGAAAACTAAAAGAGCGCTAGGGGCCTAAATGATTGGATTTTTATGAACTGTTCTTTTATAGGTTTTTAGCCGGTTAAAATAGTTTTTCAGGTTAGGGTTAGGGTTAGGGTTAAAATAGTTTTTCAGGGGTCAAAAAATTGAAAGAAAAGTTCGTTATACATATTATGCATTCATCTTGGTTTATTTTGAATTTGAATTTTTAATCAGTTCATATCCGTGTAACTTGTGTAATGTGGTAACGTCACCAGCTTTGAATTCTTCGGTTTTGATTCTAGCTGATGGCAGCCAAACACATTCTTTTTACTTTTGAAATCACGACTCTATAACAATATACACAGAATCTGGACAAATTAAAATATATTTAAGCGTATTTTACGAATAGGCAAAACCGGGTGTCCCTCCCCTCGCTAGTCAAATTTATAAAACTCACTATGTCTTTCTGTCTGTCTGTCTCCATATTTTCAAACTCTATCACTACTGAAACTAAAAAATGGAGTTTGCCACCCATGTCTTAGGTAAATGACTACAAACTCGTTTATAATAAAACTGGTGCGTTTTCTCCTAGTGGGGCTCATCTAACAATCGAAGATGTTTAATCAAATCTCATGAATCCCGGTAAATAAAGCGGAAATTGAATTCGTTTCGTGAGATAAATTTGGTGTTGTTCACAGCTTACTCTATGAAAACACGAGTGTGCCAAGTTTGAATGCAGTTCGTTCCACCAGAACATTTTTATCGAATTCACTGCTGGCCATGTGTAACATCCTAAAGACGAATTAAATAAACAGTTAAACGTTGAGATGAAGAAGAAAAACTTAACTAAACAATCGGGTGTATGTATATATATATATATATATATATATATATGTATATATATATATATATATATATATATATATATATATATATATATATATATGAGCAAACAGTTAATAAAAATATGTTAAAAAAACACGTTGAAATGAGTTAAAAACATTTAATCTGAAAAGGAAACACTACATAAATCCATTCATCTAGTGTTTCCTTTTCAGATTAAATATGTTTTTAACTCATTTCAAAGTGTTTTTTAACATATTTTATTAACTGTTTGCTCGTATTATAAACTGTATTTCCTATTTGGTTTTATCGAACTTTTACATCTGGCTGAGATAATTTTATAAATATTATTTCTTTAATATTTATAATATACTTTAATTTTACCATCTTGGATCATGTTGGTAAATTTAATTGTAATTTTTGTTTTATCTATCTATCTATCTATCTATCTCTCTCTCTCTCTCTATATATATATATATATATATATATATATATATATATATAGATATATATATATATATATATATGGATGACGTAGAAACTAGAAAGTTTATTGGCTATCTAAAAACTCGATAGAAGGTGCGTATATAAAAACGCAAGACAACCACAAAATTCTCGCATAAGCCTGAGGAATCCTAGCGTGGATGAAACGCAGAATATTATGTGTAGATTAATCGCCATATATATATATATATATATATATATATATATATATATATATATATATATATATATATATATATATATACCATAAAAGAAATACAGTCTTACCTCATGGAAAGGCAACCTTGATCTCTCAAAATCCCAAGTAAATCACCATATTCTCCAAAGGCCCCCATCTTTTATTAGACTTATTGTATGACCTTACTATATCTCAACAAAATGACTATCAAATACTTACTAAACTAAATAGGAACAGGTAAACATATTTTTTTAATGTAAATCGATGCAAACAAGTAGTAGGCTGCCTTATTTACAGAGCTTAAAATACTCCATCAAGGTTATAAACTTGCCAACCTGTTAGATGGAATGACTTTCGACTCGGAAACAGCAATTCTCTGCTCTTTGTCAGCAATATCATTCATGATATAGGAGGACTAAAGAACTAAATAAGCATAGCGGAAGTGACGAGGATGCCGGAAGTAAACGCAAGATCTATTTTCTATCTTTCTTATACTATGCATGAATGCACGGTGTTTCTAATAATTACTTACGAAAACATTTTTAATTAAATAATAGCTAAAACTTACCACAGTTTCTAGAATTAAGTTGATTGAAAAATTACTTGTTATTTTTTGTGTTTTCTTTGTTTTGTGGCATGGAGCCATGATGATGATGATGATGATGATGATGACGACGTCTGGTCTTCTTCTTCTTCTTCTTCTTCCTAATTATTATTATTATTATCATTATTATTATTATTATTATTATTATTATCATTATTATTATTAATATGTACCATTATTATAATTATGAAAAATAATAATAATAATAATATGTATAAATCATAAAATTTATTATTATTATTATTATTATTATTATTATTATTATCATTATTATTATTATTACTATTATTATATCCATATTCATAGGATAGCGAATGTGTGATATATTTTGTGCGTTCCACTTATATCGAAGTTACAGTATTTAATTGTTATGGACTTTCATTTCTACTAATAAATAGTTTTACCAAATATTCCTCATAAGTTTTGATTTCAGTTTCGATTATAGCTGAGGGAATTCAATATGTGTGTATGCATGTATTTATGTATGTATGTATGTATGTATCTCTCTCTCTCTCTCTCTCTCTATATATATATATATATATATATATATATATATATATATATATATATATATATATATATATATATATATATATATATATATAAGCTTCTGCTTTTCGGTTTAGCTCCAATCTGATGTATATAAGTCATATGGATATGCTGGTTTTTTTCATTTTTGAAATCGCAACTTTATAATATATAGAAATCGATAGAACATCAACTCTGTAATAATATATATGAAATATATATATATATAAAATAGTCAACCATATAGGAGCCAGAATTAAAATATCATATTTAAGCGTATATTACGGTTAGGCTAAGCCGAGCGTCCCTCGTAACGTAGATAAAACCCTTTGCAGTTTTAACAAAAGAGCTACAATATTATCAAGGCGTCTCCATTAACGCTGAATATCCTCAGAATGCCAACAGCAATATATTATACTGAAAGAGTCCGCTGTGGAATTTCCACATATTCCACTAGTAGTTATCATTATTATTATTATTATTATCATTATTATTATTATTATTATTATTATTATTATTATATGTTATATGTTATATTTGTGATTCATTTTTACCTCGTTGAATTTTGGATTATTTGTTAAAATTTTGCGAGAACGTCTTTTCTTTTTTCTTTATCCTCTGATAAACATTGATCAACGTGCATTATTCATGTAATTATTACCGTTCTCAAACAAATGACCAAAAACACATACTAATCGGGAGGCAGATAAATACAATAAAAAAAAAATAGATGTATAAAATAAGGAGAGAGAAAAACATCGAGAAGGCAAGAATAAGAAAAAGTCTTTGCTCAAATACAACATTATCAATTGGATTCTGGTACATCCGAATATACATATATATTAAATCTCTGTGCGAATACATAACTAAGCAATCACTTAAATAAGAATGGACGTATGTTTGCATTTATCATCCAATCTATAATAAAGAGGAATGCATATATATATATATATATATATATATATATATATAGTAGCCTGTTAAGGCTTCAGGATAGACAACGGAAGCAGCCAGACTGACACAGCTTGCCAGGACACTATATATATACACACTAGTAGAATTTAGGCATATTTTATTGGTTTGAAATTATAGGGTTTTTTTTACCAATTATCATACAATTTTAATCATAAAATAGTATTATAATTCTCAAATAGCTTTTAAATTGTCATATAGTCTCTTTCCATAGGACCAATGATATGAACATATCATTATTCAATTTGGCTACGAGTATATATATATATATATATATATATATATATATATATATATATATATATATATATATATATATCATTAAAACACTACCTTGTTTGAATATATAGTTATATCGCAGTATTTGTCATTTAGAACTGCTTTAAAGCTTCACTGGTCCCTCATTTCTGCACCAAATTTCAAACAATTATTACAGTTTATAGATCACCTATTCAGCTTTATTGTGAAAGAAAATTTCAATTTTTCTTCAGTAAAACAAAAGTTATGATGAATTTATTGGTGTACAAAACCTTAAAAATTCGTAAGTAGGTGAGCGACATTTTTTATGACTGGTTTCCATAGCAAGCACGTCGCATCAGCGATTACTGTTGCTACCAATTCACTACTCTCGCGAGAAGAGAAGAAACAAGTGAAATAGAGAGAATGAAAGAATGAAAAAGAGATAACTGGGGGATTTTATTGAAAGCAGACGAGTGCCGTACATTGTTATTACATATGTGTATGTTTATGGGGGCAAAAATTAGACTTAAATTAAACACAGAACAAGTGAATTTACTGGAAGCCTGGAAATATCATAAATTACATTTTTTTTTAAATTTAAGTTAGCATTATATAATCAAATCTTTATCCTGCAATATTTAAGTTATAAATTTATTATATTTTTAATAGACTATTTTGTCCTATTCTTTTCCAGTTTTTACAACTACTCCTTTGCTTTTCCATTTTTAATCTTAACCATATTTCTTTTCATGCTTCCATTTTTCTATTGTAATATGTATATGTATATATATATATATATATATATATATATATATATATAGTGAGAGAGAAAGATAGTTAGATAGTTAGATAGATAGATAGATAGATAGATAGATAAATTAATAGATAGATAGATATAGAGAGAGATATATCACCTTTTTTGTCAATTTTAGAATTTCGAAATCTCAACGACTATTGATCAGAATTTTACAAATGAAGTTCATTGGAAAACTAATGATTTAAATTGTGTTGTGACATTCGCCCTTAAGGTCGCACATTAAAGTAATCATTTATCATCAGAGCCTATTTTTGGCACATTTTTACCTCTATAAAATGTTTCAGTCATAATCATTTTTTTTTCCTAGTGTTTGCATATAATTTACAAAATATCGGATTTTTCACTTAAAGCCTTCATGTAGAGAAGACTAAAACGTTCTGCTATGGTTCCAAATGATCTGAAATAAAAGCCAGGGAAGAATTTATTCTAAAAATATCTCATGTGTCATAGCTCTTCTCTTTGGTATTCACACATAAAAGTAAATACATAAAGTAAATTTCACTGTGTATAAGAATCATTTTATTCTGGAGATATTCATAAACTTACACTATTTGCAAGAGTGGGGAGATATTATATATTAAGTATTTGGAATCGATATTTATTCTTTTCGGCTTCAAAGCAAAAGGTTTTGGGCAATATATATATATATATATATATATATATATATATATATATATATATATATATATATATATATATATAATTATTAAATTTATTTTTACAAACATCGGTTGTATAAATAAATTAAATAAATTTAATATACCTGCTCTGTTTACTCATTGAGTACTTTTTGGTAGACACATTTATTTTCAATGGATTTCCTTCTAGAAACTAAACCCTACTGATATAATATATATATATATATATATATATATATATATATATATACATACATACATATATATTATATACATACATATATATATACATATATATATATTCATATATATATATATATTCATATATATATACATATTCATATATATATATATATATATATATATATATATATATATATATATATAGTTAGTTAGTTATAAAATATATGTGGCGGAATATTCAGTGTAGCTTAATCGCCATATATATTTTATAACTAACTAGCTCTACCTAGGTATTGAGCACTTTTGAAGTAAATACTATTATTTAATACGTAAAGTTTACGCATAAATTTATACTTTCGTGTATTAATTTTATGTGAGTAAATTAAGTAGTTTTATATATATATACATATATATATTATATATATACACATACATATATATATATATATATATACATATATTCCTCTAGCCCCACAAAAATATACGCGTGTTTATGCATTCACGCACATGCACACAAGCAGTAATTATCATTTCGAAATCTGGCGATTAAAGAAATAAATAGTAATCATTCATTAAAAATTAATGGATGGTAACTTTTTGTTTTATGCGAAAATCACTCCCTGTTTCCTTTTCTGATTTCCTCTTTCAATAAAGATACGAGGATATTAAAGAAGAAAATAAAAGTACAATCTCTATACAGATACGTGTCATTCCTCATGTTATCTTTGCTGAACATTTTTGTATATGCAAGTGTGAACATGTATTCGCCACAAACAAGTATTTTCCAAATATTAAGCAATGTAATTCCTTGTGTTATCGGTGATGGCAAATTCTGTACGTGCAAGTGCATACTTAATTGGTCATTGTTTAATATATACTATTCAGATATCTACTTGTTCGCAGAAAATTTACATACGATGTTCGTTTTCAGCATACCTGGAAACCTATCGAAGTTGTCATGTTAAGGTGGAAAGTAAATAAGCATTTACCAAAACCGTTTTCAGGCAGGCCAACAAAACCAATAAAAATTCTCCACCATGTGGCCAGAAAGTGAGTGCTTATTTTACATTAAATTTATATAGAAAAGATTCCAAATATAAAACCTCAATAAAAAAAATATATATCGATTTTTTTTTTCAAATAATTAAGAACAAAGAAGTCAACTTTTTGGCGCGAATGCAGCGTTCCGACTTTCGAACACGTTCATGGTGGTTTATATATATTCTTGCTGATTTGGCATTTATAGGTATTTAATTTTATTCAACCCTAGAAAAAAAACGCTCGACTACAAAACCAAGTTATTCGTACCACCCAGTAATTTCAACGTTCTATACTGATGATTACAATACTGTCCGTAGACATCGCTAATATCTGCACAATATTATATATATTGATACACACGCATATATAACGTTATATTAATGTACATATATGGAGATAATTGTAACGTTACATCATATATATGTAACATTACAGCAATGTACATATATCGATAGATATGTATATATTCGCAAACATATATTCAATCACACATATGTATGTATATATATAGAGATATATGTAACGTTACGCCATTGTACATATAGATATATGCCTGTATTTATTCACATACACACACATATTAAATAACACATATGTATATATATATATATATATATATATATCCCAACCCACACAAACATATATATATATATATATATATATATATATATATATATATATATATATATATATATATATATTAGACTAGACTACTCGTGACAGTATATGTTATAGCTAGCTATGGAATAGTGAGTATTTAGAATTTATATATAAAAGTGCACGTGAACATACAAAATTATTGTATTAGGGCGCAAGAAATGAATGCACGCGCGCGTGAAACGAACATGTCAACTAGTGAAAACCATAGGAATTCAATTTTTGCAAACGTGCAAAGATTCAATGCAAAAATTGAATGCAGAAATTGAATGCAAAAATTGAATGCAAAAATTGAATGCAAACGCGTGCGAAAACACAAATTGTGACGCCTTAAAACTGACTATTAATACTGGTAGAAGAACTATTCATTCTGCTTTCAAATTACTATTAAACATTCAATTTTTCCGAAATCCTATGTTCTATTTCCCAAAAACATCCAACATGGGAAAAATATTGCAGAAAAGCAAACTTATTGTTTGGGATGGATGCATAATGGCACACTAAAAAATCACTTGAGCTCATGATGATTAAAAAAAAAAAAGAAACAGTATTTTACGTACACGCGTGTTTCGGGGCCCTACCACTCTTCAGCGTAGCATGACTCTTGTTAAGATTCGTACTCCTGACCTTATGTATTTAAGTCCAGCGTCTTAATCCATTACGCTATAATGCCACAGACAATTTCCTGCTTAGTTTTTTTATCGGTTATTTACATATTTTTTATCGGTTATTTACATATTTTTATCGTTGATTTTTTAAAGGATATTAAGGTGAACGTCTCCACCTTGGATATCTGGTGTTTTCTTTTAGAAACTAGCCCATTTAAAAATAATATATATATATATATATATATATATATATATATATATATATATATATATATATAGACACACACTCACTTTTATTCCTCTATAATTGATCTGTTCATATTTGACTTTTAATTAAGTATCCTAGTTCTCACACCAATTTTACAAAATTATCTTCAAATCAATAATCAAAAAGAAACTCCCAACAAATGAGCTTTAAATGAGCTTAAAATATCCACTTTTAAGCAACAAAATATCTCTAATTGTTGTTGTTCCAGATGATACAACGTACAATTTAGTCCTTATGCATCGACATTCTCTTAATGATCGGAGCTCATTAATCTTCACGTTTCTGGTTTATTCAATCGGGAAATCGGCCATAGATTGAAATGTGATGAGAAAACTGGACGAATGACTGTGGAAAAGCACGAAAACACTGGCAGTATTCGTGATGCCTCTAAATCTATTCGTCCTAGTTACTTTTTACAAGGAGGACAATGCTATCAAGATCCACAGCTCCGAAATCATACAACCGTGTCATCTTGTTTACACATGCTCTACAGTTAAGATTGAAGGAATTTAATTTGCGAGGCAATGATCTCTGTATATAACAGAATGAACCGTCTGGACTCCGTCAGATGTAATGAAGATCATATTTAGCGACGAAAGCAAGCTAAAAAGACTAGTAAGTGATGCTAGTACGTCCGTCGAAAGAAAGGACAAAGAACATAATTCTAGGTGCACACATTCGAAGTGGTGTTAGTTCAGTTTTGGTGTTGGGCATTATTAGTACTCATGGTCGAGCGCCTATAGTCCGCTTGCAAGATCATATTAATTCGACCACGTACATTAATATGTTGACTAAATATTTTCAACCCTACTTTGGCCGGAATTTGGATGATAATCTCATATTCTTGCAGGATAATGGTCCCATTCACAGAGCTGACAATGTCAAGAGGTTTCTTGGAGAGCATAATATTCCGTGTTTTAAATGTGTCTGCACAATATCCAGATCTCAATCTTTTCGAAAACGTATGGCATTACATTAAGAAACAGTTACGCAAATCTGGAAGAACTTGGGACAAAAAAATAAAAAGAATTGAAATGCACTTTCAGAGAAGTATTACCACAGACTAATTGAAGGAATGCCCAAAAGATTGCAGGCTGTCAAATTGCAGAAAGGCTATGCTACTAAATATTTACTAGTTCATTGTGTTGCTGTTGTATTTTTGTTGCATTAATGTCCTAAATTAATATTTTAATAACCATTTTTCGTAGTGGGGAGTTAATTTTCCCTTCCCGATTTGAAATTAATTCTTTTAATTGACGTGACCACTAGGATACTTTAATCAAAAGTCAAATATGTATATATATATATATATATATATATATATATTTATATGATATATATATATATATCATATAAAGCTGAATGTGTGTGTGTGTGTGTGTGTGTGTGTGTGTGTGTGTGTGTGTGTGTGTGTGTGTGTGTGTGTGTGTGGTCACGAATAGGCTCCTATATGGTTGACTATTTTAAAAAAACTGATTACATATAATGATAGAAGATGTATCGAGACACAGGAATGGGTATGTTTGATCTGGCAGAACTGTGGTTCATTAAAATTGTGGGGGTTGCGTTCGCGCCTGGCCTCCATAGAATGGAAATAGGCACAAACTTTAATAAATACTTTTCATATCTATCTGCGTAAGTATACTTTGATAATTATGTTTCAGTTTGAAGAAATAATAAAATTATGGGGTGTTTGTTCGCACCTGACCTCCATACAATAAAAATATGTCACAAAGTTTAACAAGATTTTTAAATCTAGATCCACAGAATATATTGTGATAAGTGTTTCAGTGTGAACAGGTATGGTATAGCAAAGTATGGAGTTTATCTATTTTATTTTTACTTTCATCATATTTTGCTTTGGTTTTAATACCCCCAAATTCAACCCAAATTTAGAACCCTTCCTTTTCATAACCTATCATACTTTCATAAATCAGGGTCCATTTTCTGTAGGCTGTTTTTGAACCCAGTCAACGACGGGTACTTTTGCTAGTATATATATATATATATATATATATATATATATATATATATATATATATATATATATATATATATATATTATACGACATAATGATTTGACATACCGGTTTTTATCAGATCACCGAAGTTAAGAAACGTTGAGCCTGGCTAGTATCTGATGGATGACAATTTGGGAATTCTATGGGTTGTATGGTCTTTCCCTTTATCTCGGCATTGTTTCCAGTCGTCCTGAATATCAACTATCCACTGGTATTTAACATCGCCGTGTTAAGAGAAATGTGGTTGTAGATTGTGCAACTCTTGCCACAAACACACACACATATATATATGTGTGTGTGTGTGTGTGTGTGTGTGTGTGTTCAGTCACACATATACTTATATGTATATTCTAACACACAAATATGCATGTATACATACACATATATCTAATAGATTTAAGGTGGTAGATATTTCCACGTTCGTGTGCCTAACATGGCGTGAAAAAAGACGTAGTTGTCTTGATTTATCGACGAATGAAAGTCACTGACATATATGTTGGTTGATTGATTAACTGCCGCCCGTTCGATTACCATCCGTTTGGTGACTTGGAAAAACGGGATTGGGTCATTTTTACGGGGTGAAGCGTACAGTTATCTGAAAATACTTAGGGAAAAACTATCATTTAATTTCAGATAATTTAACTAGAGCGCCCGGCCGCGACAAGGCAACCACTTCGCATCACTGAACGAATGCTGTTCAGCTGATAATCGCGTGGATATTTGCACACGTCTATATCACCTGTACACACATATACACATACACAACGAAACACACACACACACGTATGCGTAAACGAACATACGCGAACACGTCCTCAGTAACAAAGATGTGCGACCTCGCGTGGTTACACACAAGTTTACCCACAACTTCTTGCTAAACGATACGCACGTACAACAAAAATGATCTCACAACCGTGTACACAGAAGAGTACACACTCGTGCATGTACACGCGTACATGTCGACAGCTATATATTGACGAACACTTATAGATACACGCCTGACATGCGTACATGCGGACATATGAAAACATCGCATCTAGATACAGATATACAAGTCAGTAAAAAAAGGAAGTATAAAGGTATACATTATCAAACACAGTTGCACAAAATACATATTTAAGCGCACTCATTATACATAGACAGAACTTTCACATGCATATACACGCAAGTACACTCGATCAAAAATAAAAGGGGAATGGGATGCAGGCACTAATGAAAATTATGTATATATATATATATATATATATATATATATATATATATATATATATTGATCCACATACAGTACTGTATCGTTGTATAACAACTCATCAGTGCGGCTAGACTAGCACTTCCCCTAACCCGATATTTAACTTGCAATGATCGCGTTGATAGTCGACAGTTCTACCTATCAGCCCATGGGATCGGTGCTCGCACATGACCTCCAGAAATGTCAATTTAAATACAGACTCCACACCATATATATATATATATATATATATATATATATATATATATATATACAAGTACACTCACAACTATATATAAGTACACACAACTATATATATATAGAGAGAGAGAAAAAGAGAGAGAAAGAGAGATAGACAGACAGATAGATACATAGATAGATAGATTGATTGATTGATTGATTGATAGATAGATAGATAGATAGATAGATAGATAGATAGATAGATGGGTATGAATTAAAATACCTTACACTGAGATTTACAAGAGAGTATTTGATAAAGAACACACAATTTACATTTACGAAATTCTTAATTCCGCAGATTTTCATAAAATGCCTTCTTTTCTCCTGATGAAAGAGAGAATCAAAATATTATTCACATTATGATTTTGATGTTTAGCGCATAAATTGAAACTGCAGCATATGAAGCGAATCATATTTGCTTAAGAGATAATGAAAAACGTTTTTGAGAATGCAAACATACATATGTGGAACAATATTTAAACAAAATAAAAAATACTTAGAAGACATCACGGGGTAAGCAAGAACCTGTTGAGAAAGCATAAAGTTTTAAATCTGGGTATGTTAAAATATATAATTCTAAATAAAATCCACTTTGTAATATAGTATTCCATATGTTTAAATGTAATGGTTATATATATATATATATATATATATATATATATATATATATATATGTATGTATGTATAGCCACACAATAGCTGACTATTCCAAGTCAAAAATGCTGGAAGGGTCATATTCAAATAGATCTTTACCTTAATGTCTATACCTGTACCCCGACTGTTACTAACCCTGACTGTACATTCATGTTTTTATCATTCACACTGAGGAAGATCGATGGATCGGTCGAAAATATGCGCTTTTGAAAGAAAACATTCTTGGGGTTTTTTCAAAAGACTTTTTGGATTCCTACAAGTCAACACACAGGAAATAAATACAGAAAGGATATAAACATTTATATATTTTTTGTATTGATTTTTTATTCATGCATATTTAACTATATATATATATATATATATATATATATATATATATATATATATATATAAATATATATATCCATTTTAAATGTGGAAATTGATGAATCACACAGGTAAGAAATTCATTTTTATAGTATGAAAAGGGTAGTAATTGAAATTAAGATTACGAAATTGGATCAAATGTTTGTAACATGTCTTCTTCCTAAGATTAAGGGAGGTGGTGTTTGATCAACACTGCTGGGGAGCCATGATGCAATATACTGTTTTGTTTTTAAATCCCCGAAACAGTGTTTCATGGTAAACAACTGATGATCCCTTGCAAAATAAATTATTAGTAATTTAGTAAATTCTAGAGCTGGTTGATGCAATGATTGCAGGTGATTAAATGACTTTCTGACTGGAGGGTTTTCTAACGAATGATAAAAAATATTTTTTGTATAGTTTTAAAGGTTAAAAACTTCAAAGACTATATATATATATATATATATATATGTATATATATATATATATATATATATATATATATATATTCAATTCCTAATTCTACGCACAATTTATCTTTTTCCCTTGTACGCATTTGTGAATTATTTCACGACATTCTGCCTTTTGGATGACATAAAAATATTTTCCAGTAACGCGATTCCTTTGGATTTTTACTTCTGGATACCGAACGTTTACCAACTTTTGGGGGTTTTACCGTAGCTGGATTTTCTACTCTTTACCCGCCCATCCATTCATGTGAAATTATTTTTCTTTTTTCCCCCATTCCTTCTGCTTCACTATCTTTTACCAAGTAAGCTCTTTGGCTTACTTGCAGTTTCATTAAATAATTTGCAAGCAAAATCCGATTCCACATTTGGCTAATTTCTACCTTCTGATGAGAAGGAAACGTATTTCTTTCGAAACTCCGCGGATTAAGAACTATCCACCTAATTTGTGTCTCCTTTTTGAAAATTAAAGTGTTTTAACATATTTTTTAATTCTTTGTTCTTATTATAAACTTTATTTCCTATTTGATTTCATTGAACTTTACATCTGGTTAGGATTAATTTATAAATATTAAACCTTTAATACGTATAATATACTTTAAGTTTGCCATTTTGGATTAACTTGGAAAACTTAATAATAATTCTTATTTTCATTATATATATATATATATATATATATATATATGATGATGATTGCAACGTCTTGTCAGACGAGTACCACTCCCTCAGACATTTAAAATCGATGAGCCCAAATGCCTGAGGGAGTATCTATACAAAGATGATGTTACAGAGTCTTAGCTTTGTACGACAGCTAAGTCTCTCTCTCGGTTCAAAATGTTCAGATCCAGCAACAAGCAAGAGCAAGATAGCCAGAAACAAATTAAACTGCAGACCAGCTTAATGCGGGTACTGGTCTCCCGCTTTATGGTTTTTTAAATCAGAGATTTGCTTCTCCTAGAAAAGATTGCCTTCACCACGGCTTACTGGAGCCCTTTCCACCCCAATACACATACACACACACACACACACACAAATATACACGGTGCTAGTTGGCCGTTGACCCAGAAAAAGGGCGAATATATATATATATATATATATATATATATATATATATTTATATATATATATATATATTAATATACATGCATACATACATATGCGTACGCACATACATATATATGGCGAAATAACAATCAGTTCTAAATGAGAGTTATCTGTGGGGGGGGGGTAAAGTTTTCAATCTCCAGTAGGGAGAATACCCTATTAAACATTATCTAAATAGTAGCTGCTACCTTTGAATGGAAATCCACTCGGATTAGACCAAAAATAGTAACGGCAAATAGAGTATTACCAGGTATTGGCTGACGGGAGTACAGTGGATTACTTACGTGGATTTACTAAAGTTTTAGTTTCAAATCACATCACGATTCCAGAGTTCGACTTAAGGTTTCTACAATATGTGCTTAAAATAACACGCAAGATAAAAACACTCGTTCGAATCCTTTAAATTCTACTTTAGAAAAAGACAATAACATTGAAACGTGAAGGCTTACATCCATACATATTTTAGGATATAAACGCAGATAATAATCCCATGCACATATATGCAAATAGAAATAGTGGCATGAAACACCAGTTATACAGTACACAGCATATAAAAGCCAAACACACCCGCACACATATACAAGCACTGATGCGTACCAATACTCACACATGCCCACATCCACACAACGAACTACTCACATATAAATAAGTAAAAACTCACGTCCAAATTAACATTTTAATTCACGTAAATGCCACTGGCTTAAAATTATACTTGCTGTGTAGATCGTTCGTTGTTAAGGTCTTAGGAAATGCAGAAGTTTTATTTGAATAAAATCATGTAAAAAGTAATAAAACACAGAAATACAGAAAGACATGTTTTCCGCACACATCCAACTGCGTATGAAAGGAATAAGAAAAAATATAAAAAAATAAACACGATCTATAACAAAAAAATAAGATTTTAGAATATATAAAACAGAAAAATAAATATTGAAATATCCAATATGTATATATATAACAAATATTGAATACACAATATATATGTATTTATATAATAAATTATTATATATAACTATTGAATATACAATATATATATGTATATAAAATCGTATGTCTAAAATAATAGTAACAATTAATAAATTTATGACTAATGCAAGATGAAAAGCCCACCACCACGACCGTAACCTTAGTTTAAAGCAAGCCCAGGTTATTACACCCCTCAATAACCCAAAACCTCCCCCCTCCCGATCAATAGTATATCCCAATTTAAAAATTAGGAAAGATTGGCATCCTAATGTTATGGTTTAAAATCAACCTCTTTTTTTAAGCCAATGAGCACCTAAAGAAATTTAAAAGCAACTTGAAAGAAATTTAAAAGCAACTTGAAAGAAATTTAAAAGCAACTTGAAAGAAATTTAAAAGCAACTTGAAAGAAATTTAAAAGCAACTTGAAAGAAATTTAAAAGCAACTTGAAAGAAATTTAAAAGCAACTTGAAAGAAATTTAAAAGCAACTTGAAAGAAATTTAAAAGCAACTTGAAAGAAATTTAAAAGACAAAAATGAAAATTCAAGAATCTAACAAGCACCCAATAGTTAAAAAATAAATGGCTTCGCGCGTAACGTTATGATTAGTATATATATATTGATATGAATCCCGATGCCACTGCTTTGTCTTATGAGACAATAGATACCGTCTCTAAGGGTATCTGCGCATGTAATTCAGCAAGGGTAGCACTATAACCTTCCAGACTTTTTCTGAATCGGCACTGCTTGAGGCTATTACAAGGAGAGGTCCAGAACGACTAAAAACAATGCCGAGATAAGAAGAAAAACACCTGCAGCGCCTGGAACTCACAAATGGTCACCCATTTAGTAGTTATCAGGCTCGGTCTTGCTTAACCGGTGATATTTTTTTTACACAGGTATCACCACATTATCAAGGCCAAGAGGCCACTCAAGGATAAGGGTTAAAGAGTGTACAGTAGAAATATGACAATATAGTAATCAATTCGGTAAACTTGTTCACTTATATGGAACGGCTCATCAAGAACTTGTTTACGTTAGACTTGAAGACAACCATATTGTAGTCAGCCGGAAAGCAGGAAAACGGAAGACAATTCCACAGGCGTGCAGTTCTAAGAAAGAAGCTTTGTTCATGGAATCTACGTTTAGGTTTAGGCACAGATAAAGAGTGGGGGGAATTATTGATAGTGTTTTCAGCTAGACGAGTGTTTCTTGTGAAAGTTTGCCAAGGGGGGGTATAGCTTGAAGCTCACTCGAACACTTTCCATGAAAATAATGATACATCAGAGACAAACTCGCAACATCTCTTCTGTGAGATAGAGGTTGCAGGGAAGAGAAAAGGACATCTCCTACGAGGCTATGAAGTCTATTTTGAACTCTATCAAGGCGGGACAAGTCATTTCTAGCAGCTCCTGCCCAGATGTGGCAGCAGTATTCCATCCTTGGACGTACCTGGCTCTTACATAGAAAGAGAATTGCATCAGCAGTGAGATACCTACTGGATCGATAGAAAGATCCCACCATTTTTCCAGCAGCCTTGGAAACAGATTTGATGTACGTGTTCCATTTAAGATCAGGAGTAACGGTCAAGCCCAGAAGCTTGTCAAAACTTGGGGCCTCCTGAAGACGAGAGCCATTCATTTCAATTGATGCCAGATGGGGATCAGAGTGTTACGTGAAACCGTAGTTTCAATGTGATAATGCAATATATATATATATATATATATATATATATATATATATATATATATATATATATATATACAGTGATAGTCATATTTATTGGCACGGTAAAATAAAAGTTAAATTTTGTCTAATAAATTCTAAAAAGGGATTAAATTAAAGAAAATAACAAAGTATATTATGTATTTTTAACTGGCCTTTCCGATGCAGCAATCGGATTTTAGAAAAAATAAATAACAAAGGAACAACAAACATAATTGCAAAAAACCCTTGTTCAAAATTATTGGCACGATTTATTTAATAATCAATTGTATAGCCTTTGGCCTTGATTACCTTCCTCAGTCGCTTTCATAGTTTACAACCAAGTTGTTGCACTCTTCAGTAGTAATTTTAGCCCACTCTTCCTGACAATAATCCTCCAATTGAATAAGATTCTAAGGCTTCCTTTGCATTACCCTCAATTTTAATGTTCTCCATAAATTTTCAATTGGATTAAGGTCTGGGCTTTGTGATGGCCACTCCAAAACATTAATATGATTGTCCTCAAGCCATTTCTTAGTCAGTTTAGCCGAATGCTTTGGGTCATTATCTTGCATGAACCACCAACGACGACCAAGTGAGAGCTCTTTAGCAGAGTCTTTCAGGTTTTCATCCAATATTTTAACATAATCTTCCTTTTTTATGCTACCTGTGACCTTAACAAGTCGCCCTGGTCCAGAGGCAGCAAAGGATCCCCAAAACATCAAACTGCCTCCACCGTGCTTCACTGTGGATATGGTGTTCTTAGGCAGGAAAGCTTCGCCAGATTTTCTGTAAATATAAGACACTTTATTATGGCCAAATAACTCTATTTTCGTTTCGTCAGTCCATAGAACACGTTTCCAGGATGCAACATCTTTATCAATATGACGTTTTGCAAAGGCTAGCCTTGCTTTCAGGTGCATAGGCTTCAATAAGGGAGTCTTTCTCGGACGACATGCTTTTAAACCAGCTCTCTTCAAAACTCTACCAACTGTATGTCGAGATACATTCACTCCAGAGGTGCTCAGTTCATCAACAATCTCCCCAACAGAGATCCTTGGGTTTTGTTTTACTTGTCGAACAATTTTCCGTTCATCTCTTGGGGAAAGAATCCTTTTTCTCCCTCTACCCTCTAAACTCATAACGTGGCCTTGCGATTTGAACTTGTTTATTATGGCTCTAACAGTGGATTTGGGAAGGTTTAGCTTCTTTGAAATCTTATCATAGCCCTCCCCATTGGTATGGCATGCTACAACAAGCTTCCTGACGTCTTCGCTGTGTTCCTTAGTTTTAACCATGGCGATTGAAAATTATAATTTAGTCACTTATAATAGTTTAAATAAATCGCTATCTAAAAATTATCTGAAAAAATTATTCACTGAATTAGCGTTAAACAAGCATTATATGGCTATAAAAAAGTTCAGAAAGCACGTAAACCGGAAATTGATTGATATTATACTGATACTAAAAGAAAAACAAAGCCGTGCCAATAATTTTGAACAAGGGTTTTTTGCAATTATGTTTGTTGTTCCTTTGTTATTTATTTTTTCTAAAATCCGATTGCTGCATCGGAAAGGCCAGTTAAAAATACATAATATACTTTGTTATTTTCTTTAATTTAATCCCTTTTTTAGAATTTATTAGACAAAATTTAACTTTTATTTTACCGTGCCAATAAATATGATCATCACTGTATATATATATATATATATATATATATATATATATATATATATATATATATATATATATATATTTTAAATCCCTGAAATTTGAAAAATTAAATTATTGGTAATATAGTAAATTCGAGAGCGAGTTGATGCAGTGATTGCAGGTGATTAAATGACTTACTGACTAGATGGTTTTCTAACGAATGATAAAAAATATTTTTTGTATAGTTTTAAAGGTAAAAAACTTCCAACACTATATATATATATATATACATATATATATATATATATATGTATATATACAGGGTGTCCCAGAAGTCGCGCACCATGTAGATTTATATAAAAACAAATATGAATATCAATGAATATCAATTTTATTAATCAAAATCACAATAGATGCTCAAATTGTTCACCTTCAGCCTGAATACATGCATTGATTCTCTTTATAAAATTATCTTTTACTTCTGGGCCGAATGAAACAAAAAAAAATATAAATATTAATATATGGTGCGCGACTTCTGCGACACCCTGTATATATATATATATATATATATATATATATATATATATATATATATATATATATATAGAGAGAGAGAGAGAGAGAGAGAGAGAGAGTGGTAGAAATAAAGAGAGAGAGAGACTAACAGGCAGAGAAATAAACAATCAAACAAACACATTAGACACAGATGTGTTATGTACGCGTAGGGATTCAATTTATTGGTTTAAAAATGAAATATTTGATAGCCAAATAATTGGAGTCATGGCGGAATAAATGGAAGTTTCAGCCTGGGGCAAATATGTTTAACGAAATTGGAAATCACCAATATGACGTGTAAAATCAGGCCAGTGTTTTTTTCTTGATAACTATTTTTGGCTGGCTAAACAAACATCTAATTTAATTCTTCAGGTCGCATAGACTGGTGGCACTAAATGAAGTCCAAGGGCTGCGATGTCAGTTAAATTGTATGATGATAATAATAATAACAATAATAATAATAATAATAATAAGAAGAAGAAGAAGAAGAAGAAGAAGAAGAAGAAGAAGAAGAAGAAGAAGAAATACGCACGTCTACAATGCTCGGTTTCAATAAAGGTCTGAATTAACTATGCCTGTGATATTGGCCGGCCTCGGTGGCCGCGAGATTCCAAACGAGTTCTTTAAAGTCGGACGTGGTTTCTGCACGAGCGAAAACCGAAATAGACCGCAATTTCCTAGAACCTAGCACAATCATTGGCCTATCAGTCAACTGGGGGGTGATGGACCGACGTGATATAGGCGCCATAGTCGGTGCACGAAATTCACAGGTTGGTTCGTTGGTTGGTTCGTTGGTTGGACCCTCAGGAAGACCATTATTCCGGCGTTAGCGATGGAAATACTTACACGTGTGAGTTGCGACATTTATCTCCCGCGCACACAGCTGCCAACCGTAACCAACTTTCTCTTATTACTTAGCAGAGTGGCAAAGAGAAAATGGCGTTCTTTTTGAAGGAAGCTAATTCCTATCGCAGTAAATTACAACGCACCGTCGGATAAATGCAAGGATTTAATGATTCTCTCGCTACAATAATTGATTTTGTGCGACATGCCACATAGAACTCCGGCCAATATTTCAGATTTGGATTACTCGTCCAGGTATTTAAGATAGTATTAGCATGCAGGAATATTCAGATGAAAGATTTATCTCGCTTAGGATGGTGGGTGGTTTAGTTCAAATTTTATTGAAATATTTTCAAAACATTACTAAACTATCTTTTATCTACTTCTTTATATAAATTAGATATATGTATATGCCTATATGTTTTTACATGCTTATTATATATCTGCTAGCATTTCAGCCCGGCGTTGCCCGGGTGTTTGAAAGTGTACGTTGAGCAAAAAAAAAAAAAAGAAAAGATGTCAATTTTTTTACTTCGACCCCTATTATGACCCCTCAACATTTATTGTTTGGGGCTCAACTGAAGTTATTTTTAGATCCATGTGCAAGAAACCTATATCTAAAATTTCAAGTGTTTATACCCAAAATTGTCGGAGGAGTTAGGTAGAGTTCCTAAAGGTCAAATCGTTGAACTTTAACCCCTTAACAGTCTCATTTTTGGCCGAAAACGGATTACAAAGATTTTCCCAAATCTTAGTACCCTGTATATCAGATTTCGTGTCGTAGAGAGTTATTGCAATGGAAAATGTACACAGACATACAGACACACAGACAGACACGTTCACCTTTATATATATATATACTAGCATGGGTACCCGGCGTTGCCCGGGTGTTTAGAGTTGTATGCTGAGCAAAAAAAATAAAATAAAATAAAAAACGGTCAATTTTTTTTAAACTTTGACACCTATTAAAATTCTCGGAGGAGTTTGGTAGAGTTCTCAAAAGTCAAATCGTTGAACTTTGACCCCCTTAACTTCCAATTTTCTGGCCAAAAACCGATCACGTAGATTTTCCCAAATCTCAGTACCCTGTATATCAAATTTCGAGTCCGTAGACTGAATATTAACAGCTTTATTCCGAAGGAAAGTGTACACAGACACGCAGACAGACAGACAGACAGACGCACACACACAGACACGTTCACTTATATAGATATACTAGCAGATCCGCCCGGCTTTGCTCTGGCCCTATGTTTTGTTCATAACTTTACGTGCATATGTATATATTAAAAAGTGTGACTATGTACGATAATGCCTTTCTATATAATACGCTTCATTAACTATTATATTTAAAAGTTGGTAGAGGCAGCGGAGATCAATTTCTTTACACTTTGACCACAATTTTTATCTCTTAACATTTATTGTTTGAGCTCAAATTAAATTAAAATGATTGACCCATGTTCAAGTAACCTACATCTAAAATTTCTTTAGACCCAAAATTGACGGATGAATTTTGTAGAGCCTGCAAAGTTCAACTCTTTCAACTCTGACATCTTGGCAGCAAAATTTCGCCCAGAAACTGATTAAAAAGCTCGCTGCATATCTGAATACGCTTTATGTAAATTTTCAAATATGTAGACTCAAAATTGGCTTAATAGTTTGCTAGAGACTGCAAAAGTATAATCTTTTGAACGTTGATCCCTTGCCAGCCAAATTTTCGGCCAAAACCGATTAAAAAGTTTGCCCTATATCTTACTACATTTTATGTAAAATTTGAAATATTTAGACCAAAAATAAACTGAGTAATTTATTAGAGACCGCATAGGTCAATTTTTTTTAAACTTTGATCCCAATTATTACTCGTTAACATTTATTGTTTTGGGCTCAGATCATATTATTAAGTTAAATCCATTTCCAAGTAACGTATATCTAAAATTTCAAATGTTTAGACCCAAAATTGGCGGAGGAGTTAGGTTGTCGTCTCAAACGTAAAATCGTTTAACTTTGGCTCATTAACAGCCAAATTTCTGGCCGATACCAATTAAAAGGATTGTCCCAAAGCTCAATACCCCGTATGTCAAATCTCAAGTCTGTAGACCGAAAATTGATAGAGTTATATGTTAGGAAAATGTACACAGACAGACAGACACACACACACAGAGGCATTTTCACTTTTATTGATATACTAGCATGTGTGCCCGGTATTGCCTGGGTGTTTGGAGGTGTATGCTGAGCAAAAAATTAAAAATAAAAGGTCAATTTTTTTAATTTTGATCCCTATTATGACCCATTAATATTTACTGTTTTGGGCTCAAATCAAGTTATTAAGTTAGATTCATGTACAAGGAACCTATATCTAAAATTTACAGTGTATAGATACAAAATTCTCGGAGGAGTTTAGTAGAATTCGTAAAGGTCAAATCGTTAAAGTTTGGCACCTTAACAGCCAAATTTTCCGCCGAAAACCGATCACATCGATTTTTCCAAATCTCAATTAACTGTATATCAAATTTCGAGTCCGTAAAGTAAATATTATTATTGAGTTATTGCGTAGGGAAATGTACACAGACACATAGACACCCACACACAGACACGTTCACTTTTATAGATATACTTGCATTTCGGCCCGACATTACCTGGGTGTTTGGAGTTGCATGCTGAGCAAAAAAAAAAAAAACACCAAAAAAAAAATAATGGTCAATTTTTTTTTACTTTAACCCCTATTATGACCGCTTAAAATGTATTGTTTTGGGCTCAAATCAAGGTATTAAGTTAGATCCATGTCCAAGGAACCTATATCTAAGATTTCAAGTGTATAGACCCAAAATTGTCGGAGTATTGTAGAGTTCTCAAAGGTCAAATCTTGAACTTTGACCCCTTAACAAGCTTATTTTACTAGTGTGTAATAATGATGGTTGTGACAACAGTATATTCTTTTCATTGTTTTGACTCTCGAGTATATATCCGACACGGTTAGACTTAGTAAATACACCGAGAACCACATCACTCTATGTAACAACATATAAAATATTAACTGATATATACTCGAGAGTCGAAAGAATGAAAAGAATATTCTGTTGTGAAAACCCTAGTAATAATCAAGAATAAAACTGACAAAAAAAATAAAAATTATGCAAATTTTTTAATATGGATTTTGTACACATAATATTATCCCCCCCTCTCAACAAAGTAAAACGAAATATGGGAAATACGTAAGTAATTTCTAATATATATTTCCAAACGTTACGAACATCAGGAGTATGTGAATTTCCTTCGACTGGCTTCCAAAACACCTTTCCACTATGCATGGAACTTCAGAATATTAAACATATTCCACAAAAAGTTGAGCCTAATAGCTGTGTAATGAATTTTACAATGATCGATTAATCAATATATCAATATATGGACGCATCATCTTTATATATATATATATATATGTATATATATACGTTTTATTTTTTGTTACCGTATCTTTCTGTTAAGTTACATTATTGTTTCGGCTACACGGCCGTTTATTTTGGCCGTCTGTAGCGTCCTCAGACTTTTACAGAAATGTTCGCTATTTTGGGATGGAAGAGTGGAAGAGTGAATGAGGTCATGGGGGTTTGCGAGGAAGGCGGAAGAGAAAGAGAGGAAGGGAACAATGAGAGGAGGTGGGGGCGTTTGGTTTGGTATGTCGATAATGTTTTAGTTTTAGGGTTTCCTGACCTCATTAACTCTTCCACTTTTTCATCCCAAAATAGCGAACATTTCTGTAAAAGTTTGCGGACGCTACAGACGGCCAAAAAAATGGACGTGTAGCCGAAACAATAATGTAACTTAACAGAAAGATACAGTAACAAAAAAATAAAACGCATATTTGCTCTACAACAGTATTGAGGACTTTCTTCAGTTTTTATTAATTACCATCTCCACTAAATATATATATATATATGTATATATATGTATATATATATATATGTATATATATATATATATATATTATATTATATTATTAGTTATCATATTTTATATTAGTGTTGGGAAGATTAATCGGAAGCAAAATCGCGAATTGAAAAGTTGACAAATTTGGAGCCATCGGAATCGGTATTGAAATCGGAAAAATGCCTATTTTCTGATGCCAAAACGATTCTTTTGATTGTCTTTTTATTTGATTTTGTTTAAAGCAAAATCTCCCATCGTTTTTCTTCTTCTTCTTCTTCTTCTTCTTCTCCTCCTCCTCCTCCCCCTCCTACTTCTTCTCATTCTTCTTCTTTGTCTGTCTCTTGGCCATATTTTCTTTTAATTCTCATTCGTTATATGTGCACCGCATGGACAATGAGCGAATCCAAAAAGACATTCTTTATTGCGAATTTACAACTGGCAAAATGAAAATTGCTCGTCCTCACCGCGATATCGACGTGTGTAAATGCGACATGAAAGCATGTGATATTGACTTTTACCAGCTGGGAGCCCAAACCTAAAGTCTGCAACACCTGAAGGCAGATAGCAATCCAAGGCCTGGTCAATGAGGAAAAATCCATCGCAGAACGGTCTGAAACCAAATTACTATTGTGGAACGCCAGACAGCAAAATCCACTTGACCACTAACACGATGCACTGACCTCCACCTGCCATGTCTGCAACCGACAATGTAGATCGAAGAGAGGTTTATTCAGCCACAGAAGACGATATCCAAACACAACCTCTATAAACGCAACCTCATAGTCTTCTAAACTGACGGATGCTAACAATCTCTATACATAACTATTACTTCCATCTTTTGATTTAAATATATATTCGTATCTCTTTTTTTCTACTTGGTAGTCACAACTTATCAAGTCCCGGAAGCCACTTGGGGATAAGGTTAATGGGTATACATTGTGTACAGAAATCAATGGGATAATATCGTAGTAATCGTTAGTAATGGAGATTTGTCTTACTTAAGGGGGCGGTTTATCAGGAATTTGTTTATGTTGGACTTGAAGACATCCAAGTTGTAGTAAGGTGGGAAAAAGACAGACGGAAGAGAGTTCCAATGGCGTGCACTTCTAAGAAAGTATCTCTGTTCATGGAATCTACGGTTTGATTTAGGCACAGATAAAAAGTGGGGGAAATTATTGACTGTGGGTTCAGCTAGACAGGTGTTTTTCGTGAAAGATTTGCGAAGGAGGACCAGAGATTGGATCGCAGAAGAGAACTTACCATGGAAATAACGATAAAACAAAGACAGGCTCGCAACGTCTCTTCTGTGGGAGAGAGGTTGCAGGGATGAGAAAAAGGCATCCCCTGCTAAGCTATGAAGTCTATTTTGTACTCTCTCAAAACAGGATAGACTGTTTTTAGCAGCTCCTGCCCAGATGTTGCAGCAGTACCCGATCCTGGGACGTAGTTGGCTATATATAGTATATGGTATAGATATGGAATTGAATCAGCAGTGAGATATCTAGTGAAGCGGTAGAAGGATCCCACCATTTTTCCAGCGACCTTGGCAACAGATTTGATGTACGTGTTCAATTTCAGGTCCGGAGTAAAGGTCAATCCCAGAAGCTTGTCAAAACATGGAGCCTCCCCAAGACGAGAGCCATCCATTTCAAATGAAGCCAGATGGGGATCAGAGCGTTGATGATGTAAATTAGGAACTTGGTTTTAGATGCATTAAAAGTAACCAGCCACCTCTTCCCCCACTGTACCACGCGCTCAAGATCAGAGGAGAGAGAATCAGAGAGAACTTTGCCATTTACGGTCTTTGGTGTGTTGCCATAGATGATCGTGTCATCAGCATAGGTGTCAACGAATGATTTGTATGTGTTTTGGGAGATCATTGATATAGATCAGGAAGAGAGTTTGTCCCAGGATGGACCCCTGAGGGACACCACCATTAATACTGTGGGCCTCTGATTTCTGCACATTAACCACTACTCTTATGATCCTATCAGAGAGAAACGATTTAATAATTGAGAAAACATTTCCAGTTATTCAGTAGCTGGAAATCTTGTGACGTAGGCCTTTATGCCATATCTTATCAAAGGCCTTTGATACGTCAAGAGCAATTACCCTAGAAAGAAAGGAAGCCGATTTTTTTTTTCGGTCCAGGTGTTACCTCATTACTTTAAACGTTTAAATGTATATCTTCTATATTTTTATAATATTTTCGCGAATTCTTTTTCCATCTTAGTGTATCTATCTTATTACACGTTACATATTTCAACTCCATTTCATATTGTATTCTTATATACTTTTTTTCATTTTTTTATTCTTTATTTATCCGTTATTTTTTTCCTTATCTTTTGCTTTCTTTCTTCTTCCAGATTTTTCTCACTTTTACTTTTCTTTCTGATTCTTCCATATTTTTGTTTTATTCCTTCCATCCCTTAATGTAGTCAATACTCGGGACCCACGCGTTGTATGCAAACAATCGCAGGGAAACAAAGGAAAGGAAAGAATTCGACTCAATTTTTTTTTAGTTGAAACAACAGATATTTATTCACCAATATTTCTAGAAAAAACAAATTTTCTCTTGTTCTAAAGTCGTCTTGTACTCCAACGTACTAAACTAGACACTTACATATCGACTACGTGAAACTCTATCTTTATTTTGCAACGCTTAGGATACACGTATTTTCCTGTTGCGCTTGGGCTACGTGTAACACGACTATCTCCTTCATTCTCGCAGCCACATTTTTGTTTTAATATACCCCTTTTCTTTCCTTCTTCGCTATAACGTCACCTCCTATACGGCTCGATTCCTTGCATACACTAATTGTTGCTGCTGTGGTCATATGCGCGTCCGCGCTCTGATACCTTCCTACACCGAAACTATTCCTTTTTTCTTTTATTCAAACTTGTATTCCTTTTTTTCATTTCATCTTTTTTTTTATGTATTCGGGTCTCCTATTCCTCCTTTTCGTTTATGAATAAGTGTCTTTCATCAATGTTATTCTGTCTATTATTTAAATTCTAATTTTCACTCCTTCCCGAGGAATTGCACCCGATATTCTATTCCATTCTATATTCACCAAATGTCCGATAAATATGCGCACCGTCGCCATTTGCATCTAATGCGCATGCCTTCACACAAACGATTTCCTGTTTTCCGCCATTTTATATTATACTTGCAATTACCTCTGAAATCTTTCCAACTCGCAACTCATTAAAAAATTTGAATTGCTTTGACGGATTTTTTTCTTAATTCAGGTTCTCGTGTTTTGTGTCAGTTTAGCGTCTCCATGTTTTACTTCTGTTTGACAACGTTTTATTTTAGTTGTTTCGTTGTTAATGGTTTTTTTTATTGTTTTTAACTATTTACGCATCCTTCATTTTACCGCGTCCTTCGATAGAAATGACGAGGCGAGAGCGAGAGTAAATTAGCATTTTTCTTTTCCAAAGATCTGAAAACAATTTCAAATATTACACCGATTTCGTCGATGCCGATAACTCGTACGCATGCATACATGGACCGGGTGTCCCCAAACGTGTACACACATAGTTCATCTGCTCGACTTTCGCATTGATATAAAAGCTTGTCTGTATGGAACTAAAGCAAGTGTTGTGGTACGCTTGGATTTATTTTTGTTTCAATTTCTGAAACATAGATTTTACTGCAAGTAACCCGGGACAACTGCAGAGATATTCGTATAAATTAAAGAAAAATATTATGTAGAAGTGGTAATGTTCCTTGAACTTAGGGAGATTATTTATTGAATATATATATATATATATATGTGTGTGTGTGTGTGTGTGTGTGTGTGTGTATGTGTGTGTGTGTCTGTCTGTCTGTATATATATATATATATATGTGTGTATGCGTATGTGTGTATATATATATATGTGTGTGTGTGTGTGTGCATGTGTGTTTATGTGTAGGGGTTGGATTTTGTTGTCTGTCGAGTTTTTCGGGGTATTTACGTCGAGGGAGTACAAAGGCTAAGATCTTTGTAAAACGGGAAGAGGGATGCTACATTTCGTCGATAGGACAACGGTTGAAGCCTAGCTGACAGTGCGGGACATATTAGTTAGCCGACTCTTTTTTGAAGCATGCCTAAAAGTGAGAGACTCGCAACAGATGCTTCAACCAAAATGTGCAAGCAATACTCCATACATGGACGAATATTAGCCTTGTAGAGGTACAGGATACTCTCAGGCGTAAGCAACTTTCTAACACGGTAGATAGAGCCCACCTCATTTGCAACAGCCTTGGCAATACCACCAATATATCTGTTTTAACTCCTATTCACTGTGAACGTTCAGCCGGGGAGTTTGAACGAAGTACTAAGAGGTAATGTATCATTAGCCAAAGGTATTAGTGGGTGAGGAGGTTTCTTGTAGTAAATAAAGGAAAAGGGCTTAGTCTTATAAGCAGTGAATGTTGCCATACATTTCTTCCTCATCCACTAGAGAGTGGAGATCTATCTCTAGGGTTTCCACTATTGTTTTGGATACGCGTTCATTTGTTTTGCCCTCATGTCTGTTATGGAACGTGGTGTCGTCAGCAAACATACTCGTCTGTGAGACAATTTTATCAGAGATGACATTTATGAATATCATGAATAGTAAAAGTCTAGTGATCGACCCCTGATGTACACCCGCATTTATATCATATTGTTTTGACATAGAACCATCGAGGACAACCTGGATTCTTTTCTTGTAAGGATCGTAAGGTAGTAATTGAGAGACAAATTTATATTTGAATCAGTCATTATAGTGACTTCAGGTGCGATGAATTCTTGAAAAATAAAATCGTAGGTCGGTGGATAAAATACTTTAAGAAAATAATTATCAGTGAGTGTTCACAAATGATCTATGTCACTACAATACTGTCACGATGTTCAGTACTGTTCAGCATTAATGATAATTATTGCAAATGACCTGCCTTATCGCAACAGCTGCTTTATTTGTTTTCTCGCTGATATCGAGAATTGTTCTAATTTTTGGATTTGAGTAGCAATAAGGTTCCCCGTGCTTCCATTGTTCTCTGTATTTAAACCAGTGCAGATCTGGTTAAGGTTAGGGTTAGGGTTAGGGTTAGGGTTAGGTCTCCTTCTGCAAACTGTTTCATCTTGTCCTATCTTTTTGATATAATAGAATGACCTTGAACCCCCTTCCGAATAATAATATATGTAGACAATGTAAATATACTCCTCCAGGAATCAGAGCGTTCCAAGACACCTAGGGAGACAGAATCTCGCCTTGTATCCCTTTTGTAAATAAACCTTTGTATTAACCTTAAGTGAATGCCCTGTATTATGATTATCTAAAGAAAGATACATCACTTCCACAATTATTAAGTGTGGTATCAGCCGAGTTACATGACTTTCTTGTGCGTATTGGACAGATTACAACAGTATTAGCTGTTCTAATTCCTTTTATATTATATAGCGCTATTATTTTTATGGATCATTGGTAATTGCTATTTATTATTTTTACTACTGTTGTGGGTTTTCACGAATGCTATCATCAAAGATTTCTCTTTAAGAAAAACCTGTGATATTCTCGGGAGTCAGAGTGACAACAAATCTTTCTAGATTTCCAGTACTAACAAACTTTTTTTTGCAGACTAGTTTGCATTATCGCAACAGTCGTTTACTATTGATTTATCGTTGATAGCGACTATTAATCTTCACATGAATTTGTGTCGCAATACGCCTCTTCAATGTCCCAGTCCGCTTTGCACTCATCCAGTGAAAGATTCCCTTATTAACAGGATCTGTCTCTTGGCTCCTGCATAAATTAGATTATTTAGATCTGTAATATCGGTTGGGATGTAAACAGAAAGTTATTTTACCTGTTTTGTTCCCAGTTTCAATTCCTTCCACATTTGTTTCGTTAGTGATAAGAGACATTTTCTCCCGCCACAACTAAAATAATGGTTTGTATTCCAGTTTTATCATCCTCAGTTCTATTGTCGCAACCTTCTCAGTGTTCTTTGTTTTCGGCGAAAGAGTTATCACTTAGAGGTCTTTATTTATCTTTTTTATCGTATATCTTTTGTTATATTACCATGAGTTCTAGCTTTTAGTTCCAGCTTCTCCTGAGAAAAAAGTTCCACTTGATCTGCAATTCTTTGTCAAGTTATGTAATGGTCAGAAGACATGCGCTATAGTTATTTCATTCTTTATATATATATATATATATATATATATATATATATATATATATATATATATATATATATATATATATATATATTCTTTTATAGTCTACTTCTTCCTATTGAATTTATTTTTGGTTAGATGTGTCTGCTTTCCTGATTTTGGTGTGTAGTGCTGTACCTGAAATGGAAGAGATTATTTATTTTTCCGAGTCTGTTATGTTTTTGTTCTTGATATTATATGCACCAACAGTTTGACAAGATGGCGACCGGATCACCCATGGTGGCCATCTAAGGTATACTTCCGAATCATGACATCCAGTTCTTAACTTTGGATTCAACGTTTCTTGCTTCTAATATTTATTTCATGCAGAGACGTGTTTGAGCCCAGATTTCTTTTCCTAGTGTTACTTTTATATGGGTAGTGTCTATCTTGCATAGAAATGGACGATAAATTTTCTATGCAACGAACATAAAGGAACACATTGGCATACATGACATATCTAGATACATACAAAAACGAATAAGCACATGAAATGTTTTGCGTACCTCGTTCCACTGAGA
>NC_136512.1:75675733-75713233 GCF_053919585.1 Euprymna scolopes | reverse complement strand
AAGCTACGAAGGAAAACAGTTTGGAAAGAAACAATAACATTATTACATGGTTCAAGAAAAAGTCATACATTGTAGTTCTGTATTCAAATGAAATATATTGACTGCTTGTGATGTTGTTATTTGCAGAAATGATAGATATATCGAGAAATTTTCTGTTGAGTTTAACAGGTCATGTAGAAAAAAATATAACAATCTATGATCCCTCCTCGCCAAACTTTCACGAAAAGCATTGGTCTAGCCAAAACCACTATCAATAATTTCCCACGTTCTATATTTATGCCTAAACCTAAACGTAGATGTCTTAGAACGGCACGCTTGTGGAACACTCTCCCGTTTGCCTATTTTCCAGGTGACTACAATTTGATTGTCTTCAAGTTCAACGTAAACAAATTCTTGATGAATCGTCCTCCTAAATAATCCAATTCACAAAATCCCCACTATTTATGTTTACTACGCTATAATCACATTGACTAATGTATAGCCATTGACCCTTACCCTCGAGTGGCCTCCGGGTCTTGATAAGTGGTGATGTCTGTGTAAGAAGAAAGACAATGAAAGTGTGTTTCTTACAACTACATAGTACTTTATCCGTTACGCTACCTAAGTAATCCCATTTACAAAATTACCACTTATTCTGCTTAGTACGCTATAATCCCATTGACTAGTGTATGCTCATTAACCTGTATCCCCGAGTGGTCTCCGTGCCTTGATAAGTGGTGACTTCTTTGTAAACAAATAAAATATAAGAATCATGGTTTTAATGTTATGTCTTCGATGGAAAAAAAAATTCATGCATAATTCTACATGCAAACTGAATGTTGCTGCTTGCTACGGATACCGAGTTATCAAATATTGCCAATGTTTTAAAAAGAATCTATTATGATTGTAATTATGTATAGATACATTATTGTGTTCTAGAGTAATTGTAATTATGAGTGTAATTATGTTCTAGAGTATGATTGTAATTATGATTGTAATTATGATACATTATTGTGTTCTAGAGTATGATTGTAATTATGATTGTAATTATGATACATTATTGTGTTCTAGAGTATGATTGTAATTATGATTGTAATTATGATACATTATTGTGTTCTAGAGTATGATTGTAATTATGATTGTAATTATGATACATTATTGTGTTCTAGAGTTCACAGTAAGTAACAAAGCAAATACTTTGCAAATAAAACGCTAGAAACATTTTCGTCTCCTTCCTAACCCAAATCGAGTAGAGTATGATTGTAATTATGTTCTAGAGTAATTGTAATTATGATTGTAATTATGATACATTATTGTGTTCTAGAGTAATTGTAATTATGATTGTAATTATGATTCATTATTGTGTTCTAGAGTTCACAGTAAGTAACAAAGCAAATACTTTGCAAATAAAACGCTAGAAACATTTTCGTCTCCTTCCTAACCCAAATCGAAACTTTTTGAATTATGCCACAGCACAGTCTGCCAATAGAACATCAGACTGCTTCAATTTACAAATAATGAAGAAAGATAGAAGTAGTCTTCACATAAGAATCACAGGAGTAATGCGTGTGCAGGTATATGGAAGTAATTGAGAAAAAGTTACTGAGTATTAAGGAAGACACGTAAAATAATTTAAAAAAAACATTTTCTATCATCCGTTTTCTTGTTGAATATATAAGCTTATGATTAAACCATATTCCTAATATAATGTCTTTCAATAACGGCTTCGAATGAATATATATATATATATATATATATATATATACATATATATATGTATATATATATGTATGTATATATATATATATATATATATATATATATATATATATATATCACAAAGATTAGATTTTCGTTTGAAACAGCATGTGCCTTCGAAAATTCGTTATGCAAATTTCTCGCCGTCGGATGTTTTGAATAATACGTATGGTTCTGCGATTTGCGACCACCTTATAAATAACCATGCGTGTGCCACGAATTTCAGTGTCGACATGTTCACTATTTTGAGCAGGTCGCACTCTCCATATCATTTAAAAATTCTAGAGACGATTTATATTAAGTCGATGCTTGTCACATCGTAGAATATAGAACTGGATAAAAATATAAGAATTAAAAATCGAGGTTTAGCCAATAGATTGCGCCGTGGCCCATATAGTTAGGTCGTCAGTATTGCACACTTCATGCGTGCGACGACCTGGGTTCGCGGCTATGTCGGAGCACGTCACTGATGAGATGCAGTACATCGAAACCCACTTTGGGTCTGGCGTTGTCCGTTGTTGATGCAATTGCTCGATTCTATCTAATTCTGGGTTCTAGCTTCATCGTGAAAAGTGTATATGAACGGGTATTTATATATCTATCTATAATCTCCTCTTAATGTCTAATATGTATATACGGAGAGAAAGAATTAAAAGACTGCTCAATAATTTATACTCATACTACACTGGATGAATACTCCGCATTTTCACACTGTTATTTAATAGAGCGGTATTTCGATGAATCCTGTTTATTCGCATCCGTCTATTTCTATGCATAAAACTATATAATCATTTTCAAACCCCCTGTCAATAAATACTTGTTACAAATTAAGTATCATCACCTATTCTATTCTATTGATATATTGTTAGCACTCACATAGTGTTCTTCATTTTGCTGTCAACTATATACGATCTTATTCGCAAGTAAATAACGGAAGAACTATAGGCATTTATTTACACGCGTCTTCTGTACATAATCACTTTATGGCTTTCTCATGTATACAAGGCGACTCCAAACCAAGGCCCACGTGCCTAACCCTGCCCGCCACAGTCTTTAACCCGGCCCGCGAGGCTCTTATTGAAAACATAAGAACTATTCAGAAAAAATATTAAAATAGAAATGTATCAAAATAGTTTAGTGGTTTGTCATTTTGTTCTGAAAATGATCAATGCGTAAAACCATATAAGACGTCCAGATCATATTTATTTTTTTTATTTTTGGTCCGCGTAGCAATATACGCCCCCGTTCAAGAACTTTGAAAACTCTTGGCCTATGCATATATTTAATTTCTACTAGCAGGCATGCCCAACGTTTTCAAAATTAAATGAGGAGCCACAAATATTCCACCCTCCCATGATTTATCGCCATTGGAATCGATGAAGTCGACTATATTTTAATCAAATCGAACGATTGCTTGCTATAGTTAGGGACCCCATTCGGGAGATTACCATTTTTACATAGTCCATAATACATTGCAGTCTACAATCCAATCCAATCCAACCCAGCTCGACCATAGCCGAGATTGAACTTACTACACAACCTCGCAGTGTAATTCAACTCTTGTCGGTAGCTGAATACTTGATGCTTCGGCAGAGCCACCAAGGATATTTTTATCGTGGCGCCATCAATAGACGGAGTGACTACCACGGCTTACGAGAGTCCCATCTACCCTGGAGAGACGGATATACCGCGCCAGTTTCTCAACATAGTATTTTTTACAGCGCCTCGCCTTCCAAATGGTCACATATCTGGTACTAGGCAGGCTCAAAGTTGCTTAACTTCGGTGATCTGGGGAGAACCAGTATGTCAACGTGATGATGCCGTATAATTGCAGTCTACATTGCACTGTAAATAAGTGCTTCACTTAAATTTTTAAATGCAAAAGTCAAGTAACATGTTTTTGTTATGCTCTACATATAAAAAAAATCATTTCTAACGCGCGCCTGTTTTATCAAAGAACCAACTGTTAATTTTAGGAAATTATATTTACATAATCACTTTTTTTTTTTTTTTTTTTTTTTTACATAGTGGTCACCACTTATCCAGGCCCGGAATAAATTATAAAATGGTCAACATCATGAACTTTGGAATATAGTCTTTTGTTCACTATATATATATATATATATATATATATATATATATATATATAGAGAGAGAGAGAGAGGAGAGAGAGAATGATTAAGATAGATGTGTAGATATATCTAGATGGATAGAGAGATTAACAGGAAGAGCATACGATTTGACCACCATGTTTATAGGCTACTAGCAGGAAGACCTGACGTTGCTCGCAATTAAATGAGAACCACCATTATGTACCTCTGTCACTATGTTCATGAAACGATTTTACTTTCTTTGTTTTTTGTTTTGTTTTGTTTTTTTGCATAAGGTCACCACTTATCAAGGCCTGGAAGCCACTCCGGGATAAGGGTTATTGCGTGTACAGTAATCAATGGGATAGTATCGTAGTAATCGTTAGTATTGGAGATTTGATAAAGTGTCTTACTTAAGGGGGCGATTCATCAGGAATTTATTTAAAGTTAAACATTCAAAAGACAAGCTCTATGGTCTAATTGAGCTTTAAAAAAAGAATAATTCATTTCAAAAGCGCCTCTGCCTTGTAAAAGAACATTTATTTGATTTTATAAGATAGGACGTTCTGCTTGTGCGGTGATCAAACTCCTCAAATGCATTTGTGACGTTAGATTTTGTAAAAGTATTAACATTGGTCAAAATCGGACTTTCCTTTTTTCGACAGATTTTTTCGATCATCAATTTTCTATATTTATCGGAGGCATTCCGATATAAAACCTACTTAAGATCACTCCAAGGTACGTCAAGCAACTTCGTTTGAAATTTCAAAGATATCGGACCAACTGTTTTTGAATTACTACGTACCGAACTCATGCATACACCGACAAAGTTCCTTTATATACTATAGTAGCCTGTGTGCCCGGCATTGCCCGAGTATGTGGAGGTGTGTGCAAGGGTGTTGGTTGAGCAAAACCAAAAGAAAAATGATATTAGGCAGGCATGTTCGAACCCGAAGAGGAAAAGGAAGATTAAACAAACGTAACGTCTTAGCTCATGACTCCATAGCAAAACCGGAAGTCGCGAACATTGAAATTAAGGCTAGTCAATTTAAAAGAGACGGTGTCTTGCGAAAATGTGTGCGACCCCTCCTTGTAGAAAACCGCCCAGTTGAGGGTGAAGGAATTAATGCTTTGGGCAAATTTTTCGATATTTGTCGTCCTAAAGATCGAGGTTTAAATTGATACGAGTTTCGTCCCGTTCCGACGAAAGTTTTAGTAGACAAACAAACACACACACATACAGACAAACATACAGATTTTTGCCCTTTATATTATGGACTCATAATAGTAGACTCATGTTATATTAATTAATATAAAAGATATTTCTTTTTCTGTATAGCTTACAAGCTAAAGAATTCCACAGATTAAACATTTATTTCGTAATCTCGGGCAAGCCGGGTAGAGACAGCTAGCATACATTTCAATTGTGATTTCCCCATTGTTTTGTTCACATCGCTTGTCTTGTTCCGATTACCCTGTTTCTATTATACACCCAGTCAATTGGAAGTCATTTTATTTTGACTTTTACCAGCCCACATTTTTCTACTCTTATTATTGATATTTATTTTAGTTCTTATTTGTTTTTCTTCTTCTTTTCCTTCATATCTACTTATCTATTCAGGTCTATCTCTGTGTTTATTTGTCTGCTAAACGATGTATCGTTTTCGTAAAGCAATGATTTATTTCGCTCGCTTTGTCTTGGCCGTTCTTGCCGTTCTCTGTAAACGAAAGCGACACTTTTATTGGCCAACAAGTCTCTTACGTCGGTGTCAAATAGCCGATGTTCAATAAGGTGTGATTGGTTGGCGCCTTCTTTCCCTTTTGCTTTTTCGTTTCGTCTGTCAGAAAACAGACTTCATAAGTATGTAGTGGAAGAAAGAAAAGCCGGAACGGGCCGGACGGAAAGAAATTGCTGAGTGCGTTATAGAGGTTAAAAAGGCGCAGTGTACGGAGGCGCCGGGGATTGAGTGTTTGTTTATGCGTAAAAAATGGAATACATTAAAAAATATATGGCAGAAATAAGAAAAAAATATTTAAAAACAAACAAGCAGGGAAACCCAACGTTGCCCGACATAGAATGAGCACCAATAAATGTTTCACACTCCCATATTTTATTGTCGTCGAAATCGTTGAAATCGACCATTTTTTAATAAAAGAGTAATTGCCTACTCTAGTTGAAACCCACCTCGGTTCACCGGGAGGAAGCTTCTCATACCTCCCTTTCGTGACTCAATCTACAATACATAACATTGAACTGTAGAGAACTGCTGTTACTTTTATAAATGCTTTTTATATAATGGTTTGAATTATAGTTTAAAATGCAAATATCAAGTGAGATGGTTTAGTCGTTCTTTAAGCAGAAAGATTTACTTCGAACGCGCCCCTGTAATATCAAAGAGCCTACTGTTGATTTTATATCATATGTTCCTTCTTTCATTGTTTTTCACGAGTATTAATTAGTTATACTTATCGAAATCACTGACAGGAACACATAGAGTATATTTGTGTGAGATTTCCCCAAAACCAGCCCAGCCGTTTTGGGAGTGCATAGTAAAGGGAGGTGTGTCAGGAATTTCGTGAAAAATATTGACTAATTCCAACCCACCTTTCTAAGCTTATAACTACTCGAAATTCAAGCCCTAATTTTTTTTTCAATTACAGGAGCAAGGACCACTGTTTCATTAAAAAACAAATAACAACAAACAAAAAACAACGTGTTTGAAGGTTTTAAACTTCGGACTCTACGGGTAAATTTCTTAAAAAAACACCACTTTTTTGTTGTTTTAAATTTGAATATATTATTTATTGATTTTTATCTTCAATTTGTGATATATAAAACTTTGGTGAGTGAATTAGTTATTTACTTTTTAATAGACACTTGGGGGACGTGAATTAAAAAAAAAACGTTTGTCTAAAATATATTCGGTTTATTGGAAAGAACATAAAATTTCACATTTATCCTGAAAATATCGTAAAAATAGATTCAATAGAAAAATTTTGATAGATTTCTTCAGTTTAAAAATTGAAAAATACTGAGCTCGTAAAATTAAATTAATTTCATTACTGTTGAAAAAAAGATATTTCTATTACTTTTTATACAACTTTAATAGTTTATTTTGGAAGTATAATCCATGAAGAAAATAAACAACCCACTTTTAAAAGAGAAATTACGAGTTTTTTTTTTAATTTTATTCGCAGTTTCGTGTTAGGGGTGTCAAAAATTCCTACAAAAATTCTGATACACCTAGTGAAGGAACACACCCGCAAAGAGACAATTTCACTTTTATATAATACTAGCATTTCAGCCCGGCGTTGCCCGGGTGTTTGGAGGTGTATGCTGAGCAAAAAAAAAAAGAGTAAATTTTTTTTTAATTTGACCCCTATTATGACCCCTTAAAATTTATAGTTTCGGGCTCAAATCACTTTATTAAATTAGATCCAAGTTCAAGGAACCTATATCTAACATTTTAAATGTCTAGACCCAAAATTGTCGGAGGAGTTTGGTAGAGTTCTTAAAGGTTAAATCGTTGAAATTTGACCCCTTAACAGCCAAATTTCTGGCTGACACCCGTCACATCAATTTTTCCAAATCTCAGTACCCGGTATTTCAAATTTCGAGTCTATAGACTAAAAATTGATAGAGTTATTGCGTAGGGAAATGTACACAGACAGACAGACAGACAGACAGACACGTTCACTTTTATAGCTATATAGATAGTAGAATTCCAGGATACGGCATTAAAAATTAGTAACAAAATACAGTACAGTATATAATACACATGTATATAATCAAATAACATTATAAATAACTCCGTAGGGCGAGGCAAATACTGTAACCAAGGGGCGGAAAAATCGTATTGCACATCGTAACCTGAAAAAAATATATCCTTGGGCTACCATATTCCGGGGTTTCACTATAGTGGAGATCACACGAACTAAAGCCATAATAATAGTATTTGTAGTAGTAATAGTAATAGTGGTATTAGGTGTAGAAATAGTAGTTGTAATAGTACTCATAATAATAGTAGTAGTATTAATGCGTAAATGAAAAAAAAACTAGATAGGCCTATGAATATTCTACACTATATATATATATATATATATATATATATATATATATATATAATTTAAAGGAGATTAGAACAATAGTCTGAAGAGCAGAGTGTATTTTAATGTAATAGTGAAATTACTAGTTTAATTAAAATACAGGAAAGAAAAAGTGCTCGTTGTAATTTACATATATAATAAGCTCGATAGGTAAATATCCTAGAGCTAATTTAATATTTAGTAATGTGATTGATAATTTAAAATTTAAAAATCAAATTATAATTACATTAAAAATCCGTTTCATAAGAAGGAACAACAACAAAATCAATTATTTGTACGATCGTTTCGGAAAACAGTGTTTTTATTGTGGTAGACATCAAGTTACGGACAATAATTATTGCATATAGTTTTTTTAAATAAACAAGGTTTCCTCATCAGCAAATTGTGAAGGGTTTTATTAAATTTAAATTTAAAAGACACCAAAAATAAACCTAGCATTAAAAATAAGGCAGATGTATCTTTTAATTTTTCGCCTTTTGAAATCAGGAACTATGGTTAAAGTATTCATATAGATGCTTGCTATAGCTTTTCACCTTATCGATGATGAACTATTAAAAAACTATATGTAATAATTATTATTAAAACTATTAAAAAACTATATGTAATAATTATTCTCCGTAACTTGGTAAGAAGCCCAAAGCCCTACCACTGACTATCTCGCACGACTGATTCGTTGCATCGCGATTTATGTAGATGTTATTTTTTTTTTGTTTTGTTTTTACAATACGTTTTTCAATTATTTTATACGAAAGTGCATTTCTACCTAAATGCAAGTTGGGAAAATTGTTCCTTTTACCATTTTGGTACCCGCAAATGTGGAGCCGCGTATATATATATATATATATATATATATATATATATATATATATATATATATATATATATATATATATATTAATATAATTAGCCACTCGTACGTGTTTCGTCGTCTACGACTCATCAGAGTGGCTGAAACTAGTGAGATTCGAAATTCGGACCCCATGGTTAGAAGCCTAAACTCTTAGGTTATGAATATGTATGTTCGATATTCATAACAATGCAATGTGCAGTTCTCTGTGGCGGATAAGAAAGGAAGAGGCAGTAATTTTGCAACGTCCCTCGTACATACAGTCGGGGGGGGCATACATTGACACAAACTCAGAGAATAGGAGTGATATATAATGAGATAATGTGAGCTGATGTGCGTTGTTAGACATTGGCACTGAATTAATGCTGACATTTTATTGACTATTCAAGGTTGAAAGGTAGTTTCAACAAGAATAATGGCCGGAAACACAAGCGAAAATTCACGTCGATTTATTTTCCTCCATTTTTTTTTTTTTTACGTAGAAACAATCCGTGTTTGTTTATTTGTTTCTCTTTCAGCTACGCTAGTTTAAGAGGATGTGTTTGCTGTCTTATCTCTGTTTGTTTTCTTCACAATTGACGCTATGATTGATCTCGCGCGTGTGATGCTAACGGTATCATTGCGGAATTAAGAGCACCACCTCAATAAACGTTTATTTTTTGTTTGTTTGTTTTTTTCTGTGCGTGTGTTTTCTCAATATTTTCTTTTATAGCTTCACGAACAAAATATATAAAAATAATAGTTAGTGTACAGAGCGGGAATTTAGATGTTAAACTATTATGTACTATCTGATCTGTCTCCCGGCGGTGCCCCGCAAAGAAATCCGTGTACAACTTTAACTGTAAAAGTGTAAAATTAAGATTTAAAACTACTTCTAATAGCTGACCTGTGTTTCACCGTTGCTTGGGAAAGTAGATTAACACAAGAAAGACCATGTCCACTATTTAACTATTAAGAAGAGATATACATTGGTATATTTTCCAGATATTTTCTAGATATTTTTGCATAAACAATTTTTTTTACAAGGTGGTCGCCACTTATCAAGGCCCGGAAGCCACTCAGGGATAAGGGTTATTGTAAGTACAGTACGTTAGTGTGGATATTAAAAGTGTCTACTTAAGGGGGCGGTTCATCAGGAATTTCTTTGCGTTACACTTGAAGACATCCAAATTGTAGTCAGGAGGGAAGCAGTCAGACGGAACAGAGTTCCACAGGCGTGCAGTTCTAAGAAAGAAGCTTTGTTCATGGAATCTATGTTTTGATTTAGGCATAGATAAAAAGTGGGGAAAGTTTTTGACAGTGGATTCAGCTAGACGGGTGTGTTTCGTAAAAGATAGACGAGGGGGAACCAAAGATTGGAGTTCAGACGAGCACCTACCATGGAAATAACGATAAAACAAAGATAGGCTTGCAACGTCTCTTCTGTGGGAGAGATGTTGCACGGAAGAGAAAAGGGCATCCCCCACTAAGCCACGAAGTCCATTTTGTACTCTGTCAAGGCAGGATAGGCTGTTTTTAGCAGCTCCTGTCCAGATATGGCAGCAGTATTCCATCCTTGGACGTACTTGGCTTTTATATAGATAGAGAATTGCATCAGTAGTGAGATATCTTCTTGAGCGGTAGAAGGATCCCACCATCTTTCCAGCGACCTTGGCAACATACTTGATGTACGTGTTCCATTTAAGATCAGGAGTGAAGGTCTAGCCCAGAGGCTTGTCAAAACATGGGGCTTCTCCTAGACGAGAGCCATCCATTTCAATTGATGCCATATGGGGATCAGAGCGTATATGATGTAAAGATAGGAGCTTGGTCTTAGATGCATTAAAGGTAACCAGCCATATCTTCCCCCACTGAACCACTCGTTCGAGATCAGAGGAGAGAGAATCAGAGAGAGCTTTGTCATTTACGGCCTTTAATGTGTTGCTGTAGATTGTCGTATCATCAGCATAGATGTCAACGAATGATTTAAGTATGTGCTTAGGGAGATCATTGATGTAGATCAGGAAGAGAGTTGGGCCCAGCATTGACCCTTGAGGGACTCCAGCATTAATACTGCAGGCCTCTGATTTTTGTCCACCAACCACTACTTTTATGAGCCTATCAGAGAGAAATGATTTAATGATAGAGAGAATATTTCCAGTTATACCTTAGCTGGAAATCTTGTGAAGTAGGCCTTTATGCCATACTTTGTCGAAGACCTTTGATATGTCAAGAGCAATTGCCCTAGAAATGAAGCCTTTGTCAAGAGATTCACTAATCCTATGAGATATAACCGCTAGCACATCTGCGGTAGATCTAGCAGAACGGAAACCATATTGCGTGTCACTAAGAAGGTTATTTCTGCTGAGGTGGTTGATATTTCTCTATTTAATATGGGTTCAAGCAACTTACTCATGGCACACAGGAGACTTATTGGTCTGTACTGAGAGGGAGATGACTTATCACCTGAGTTCTTAAATACAGGGTATACTGATGAGATTTTCCAAGGTGTTGGAAAGCACTTCTCCTTAAGGCAACGTTTAAACAGTTTCGTGAGTATAGGAGCAAGTTCTGGTTGAAGCTTTTTTAACACTATAATTGGAATGCCGTCAGGGCCAGTAGCTTTACTGGAATCAAGGTTCTTGATTAGCTTGGTGACCTCATGCACAGATATTTGTATGTTACCTAGAGTGTTCTGTGTTGCAGGAGGAAATATGGGGAGTTGATGGCCTTCGTCGCATAGGGTAGACTTAGCTGCAAAGTTCTTTGCAAATAGTTTGGCCTTGTCTGAAGCTGAGGAGATGACCTCTGGTCCGTTGATAATGGTTGGGATAGAACACACACTTCTGTTCAGGATCTTATTTGTTATTTGCCAAAACTGGTGGGAACCAAGCCGCTGATCAGCTACTTTGGATTTTCTGTCTTCGGTACATCTCTCATTAAAATGTAGAAACCTAATTTTGAATTTATTATTCTCGATTTGAGCATTTATATGATAATTATGAACCATTTATCAAAGCTTGTAACCCACTCGTGAATAAAACGCAAATAGATATTCTATTTGATGACAGATGCCGCTGTGAGAGGATTGTAAATTACTGTTTGAAATGAGATAACGTAAGAAAATTGGGAACTCATGGGGGAAAATTCACAAAGAATTTGTTTACATTAGACTTGAAAACAATCATATGATACACAGATTAGAGTACTGTCGAGTGATGCTAATCTGGCATAGGTTGAAACGAATGGATCTCGTCTTGGGGAGGATCCATGTTTTGACAAGCTTCTTTCTTGACTTTTACTCCTGACCTGAAATGGAACACGTATATCAAATCTATTGCCAAGGTCGCTGGGAAAATGGTGGGATCCTTCTACCGTTCCAGGAGGTATCTCACTCCTGATACAAGTCTCTTCCTATATAAAAGCCAGGTAGGCCAACGATGGAGTACTGTCGCCACATCTGGGCAAGGGCTGCTAGAAGCAGCTTATCCTGCCTTGACAGAGTTCAAAATAGACTTCGTAGCTTAGTGGGAGATGCCCTTTTCTCTTCCCTGCTACCTCTTTCCCACAGAAAAGACGTTGCTAGCCTGTCTCTGCTTAATCGTTATTTTCATGACAAGTGTTTAGCTGAGCTCCAATCTATGGTCCCCCCTCGGCTAACTTTCACGAAAAACACTCGTCTAGCCCAAACCACTATTAATAATTTCCCACGTTCTTTATCCGTGCCTAAACCTAAATGTAGATTCCATGAACAAAGCTTCTTTCTTAGAACTGCATGGTGGTGGAACTCTCTTCCGATTGCTTGCTTTCCAGCTGACTACAATCTGATTGTCTTCAAGTCCAACGTAAACAAGTTCTTGATAAACCGTCCCCTTAAGTAATCCTATTTAAAAAATTCCCACTACTTATGTTTACTACGCTATAATCCCATTGACTAATGTATACCCATTAACCTTTATCCCCGAGTGGCCTCCGGGCCTTGATAAGTGGTGATTCCTGTGTAAAAAGAAAACAATGAAAGTGTGTTTCTTACAAGTTACTTCCACATAATACTTTATCCGTTACGCCACTAGTCCTTTCAGTATAATGAGAGTAGAAATTGGATCTTGAGTTTATTTTCGGCAGCTTTTAGTTCAGAACTGTCGCTTTTTTTATTTTGTACTTTAGTTATATTCCATGAGAGATGTTTCTGACAAATTGGAAAGGATTGTTGTCTTCTAGGTCAGCTTCTATTCTATCTTATTCTGGGCAAGTGTTTGACCTTGAATTAGTATTTATTGTAAAGTTCCTTACATCAAGTGACTTCATGCCTTGTCTTTAGCGATTGGCATAAAAAAGACAACTTACGACTTCTTCTGGTCATATATATAAAAAAAGTAAGCCGCGAATTAAAAACAGAATACTACGTGGAGATTCTCGAGTTCCAGAGTAAGACTCCCGAGTTTGAAAGACAGATTCCCGAGTTTGAAAGATAGATTCCCGAGTGTTACAAGATACACCTGAAAAGGACTGGATGTTACCACGGTCAAAATATTGTGCTAATGACACTTAAAATCAGGAAAGTTCTCTGAATAATCCGATTATTTCAAATAACACATGGGCTTAACTAATTCGATAGCCACAATTCTACTCGGTTGTCTGGATTTTTAAAAAATAGTTTTGGGATAAAACGCCGTACAGGCTTTTCAATTCGACAAAAACACAATTTCATAAGTTCGAAAACTACATTTGGAGAAAACTTTATGATAACATCAGTTGAAACATTGTTAGAATCGCAATCAATATGCGAATAGTTGAGAAGGACGTTGTAGTTTGTTCATAGTATTCTGTGTAGTGTGAGAAGAAGTTCTGTTTGAAAACTCTATCTATGCGATTTGTAGAAAAAAGCCTGCACACGAGTTAGCATATAAAAGAATGACAATATAAGAAGAAATTGTCCAGAAACAAAATACATATAAAAAAAAAGACTGAGATTAATTCACTGTTTACTGCCTTTGATCTTTAGACCGTCTTCATCCTCGAGTTTAAACATCTGCCTCGGGTACATTTATTCTGGTGTGCTTATTTTTTTCCGGAAATCAGTGTCACAGACTGGCTGTCAAATATATGTACACTTTGGGAGGAGAACTAATCCAAGCACACCTATAGTGATCTCCCTTAAACCATCCGCTTTACCTAAACCGGATATTATATAACACCAATATAGCAGTCTACGCAAAAATTAATCATTTATATACATTAAAAAAGGGTTAAAATAATCAACAACAATGCCTAAAATTTATTTCAACTCGTATCCTGGAAATTGATTTGACAGCCAGTCTGTGACACTTACTTCCTGAAATAAATAATAAAATCATAAAACAGACAAAGTAAACCATCGCCGAACAGTCGTATACGTTTCTTATTACCCCCCCCCTTAGGAAAAAAAGGTTACTGCTCTGGAAAATTAAGGACATAAATATCTACTACCTTATACGACCTATTATTTTGGCAAATAAACGTAATATACCTGAAAATTCTTGAAAATTCTTTCTAATATTGTTATTATTCTTTTAAATACTAATTTCTGTGTCGCGGTGTTTCCTACAATATAGCCTCCAAGCACACCTCCATTCATAGGAATAGTTTTTTTTCAATAAGCTAAAATGTACAAATGATCAATTTTCATTTTTTTTAATCAATAAAGATGTAATTTATTCCACTTACATATTACTTTGATATTCGCGTCAAATAAAGTCACGAAAGGAACAGTAGCTCAGCGTTAAACTGTGTCACGTCTATATTTGATTTCCTCATAACTATCGATTTCCTAATTCCGTCCTTTATTCCTCGCATTCCATGAGTGAATTTTATGACGAAAAGGAAAAACGCGTTGTGTTATTTTTATAGTCGCAATTTATCCATTTCCCAATAAATCTTAGCTAAGACGGTGAACTTATATATTTAGCTCCAGGAGTGGTTTATGCCGTGCCTGGAGCGATTTCCAAAATAAAAAATAAGTTTTAGGTTTTATGGCGGTTCAATCTTTAGAACCAGCAATAATAAGAATACAGTAACGAATTACTTAAGGCAGTATACAAAAAGTTTATATTTAACGTATTATTAAACCTTGCATAAAAATGTTTCTGAACATAATAAAAACGTAAATTTAAACTTAAGAGTCCGGCCGACAGGAAATCTTATACACATTTTAAAACCAATTGTTTTATAGAAATGATTTACAACTTACTAAGGCCAATCTTTAAGAAGTTTATCAGTTGAATAGTAAACAATCTCTAGAATTATATAAATGCAACTGTGTCTATGTGTGTGAGAGTTCGCTCCTTATAGACTCGAAAAACGGCTGAACAGATTTTCTTCAAATTTTACAGAACTTTAGTGTATAAGACTTGAAGTGATCGTAGCTAAGTTTTGTTTCAGAATTCTCCCGATAATTACCGATAATCGATAATCGAAACCGTTATTTAAATTTATCTATTATCGGTAAAGCCAGTTGTCCCATAACGTCACATGCAACAATGATAGAACAACGGGCCGTGAAAATTCTACTGTGGGTAAGTTGATAGCATGTTTTCTTTTTGTTGTTTTCTTTTAGTTGTTTTCTTTTTGTTGTTGTTTTTGCATGACGTGGTCTGTAGGTTCAAACTCCGCACGTAAATTCCTTAATTTATTTTCATTAATTGCAAAGAATTTTATAAGACTTGAAAATTTACGCGTTTTAAGCAGTGCAAAATTAAATTATGGTTCTGTTTTGATCGTCCATTGAACAACCAACTGAATCTGAAGAAATTGCAAAGCAGTCTACACACATTTTTAGTGAAAATATGATTTAGAGGTTTCGTATGTGTCGGTTTAACAAAACATAGCCCCAAACAACCAAGCACAAGTAGTATGCCCGGCAACATAAGTTAGGGTATTTTTTGACACAGTTGACTAATTGTAGAACTATACAGTTAGTCGATGTTGATCCTGTAGTTTCGGTTGAAGAAATTATGCCCCCCCCCAAAAAAAAACATCGCCAAAGTAGTTAGTTTTTAGCATGAAAGATAGCTGCTAAGGGGACAAATGAAAAAAATTAGATCGTTGCTGGCGCGTTTCATCCACTGTGTGGGGGCTACGTTGATCAGTAAGGTGTCAATATAATCGAAATTTACTAAAATAATTTTGGGATGACAAAAAGAAGAGAACATATTAGAATTACCAAAGATACGGATCTAAATAAGCAGAAAAAGGTATCAGAGCAACCCCCGAGCAAGGCTGGATAATCCTTCTTGTTTTTTTTATTACATTTTCACCCTAAACAAGGCACATTACCACTTTGGTGTAGGGGGCTACCATCAAGGGCAGCAACTATTGAGCACTATGTTGGGATTTGGCCAGCAAGATTTCGGTTCACGTTACACTTGAACTTCTGCATGTCAGTACAGTTAGGGAAGCAGGGATTTGGACTGGAATTCCAGAGTCTATCGGTTCTGGGGAAGAAACTACTGGAGTAGAAAGATCTTTTATATCTAGGGACCTCTACTGTGTGAGGGTGGGATTTAGCTGCCTGTCGGGTTTGTCGAGGGTGTCTACGTCGTGGGCGCACAAATGTATGCAGTTCATCAGAGCATTCACCATTAAACTACTTGTAGAACAGGCAGAGGGATGCAACGTTTCGTCGATTGGACAGAGGCTGAAGCTTAGATGCCAGTTCAGGGCCTATCAGATTAGCGACTCTCTTTTGAACCTTGTCAAGGAGCGAGAGACTAGCTGCAGATGCACCAGCCCAAATGTGACAATAATACTCCATACATGGGCGAATGGTGGCCTTATAGAGGCACAGGATACTTTAAGGTGTCAGTAGTTTTCTAGCACGGTAGAGAGAGCCTTCCTTTTTCGCAGCGGCCCTGGCAATGTTTTCAATATAATTGTTCCAGCTCATGTTTCCTGTGAACGTTAGGCCAAGCAGTTTGAAAGATGTGCTCTTAGACAGGGAGTCACTGGCCATTGCTATTGGTGGCAGGAAGGTTTCTTGTAATTATTGAAGGAACCCAATTTAGTCTTGGCAGCATTGAATGTGACCATCCATTTACGTCCCCATTCCACTATAGATTGGAGGTCATCCTCTAGTGTTTTTGCCATTTCTTTAGATATGTGTTCATTTGTTTTCCTGCTAGTATTATATAAAAACATTGGAAATGATGGGCAGAACGGACCTAAGTTTGATAACTTGATTTGTAATTGCTAAAAGTAGATTGTAAACGATCTTGTTTACAGCAGCCGGACGCTATTACATAATAGGAGGGGGCTATGTTTTCTAATGATTAAATCAGCGAATGTTAATCTTTGCCAGAGTCGAACGACGTATAGATCGAAGTGACATGAAATTTGATAAAATAAATGAATTACCACGGATAAGGTAGAATGTAATGCCGGGTTAAATTAGTCGAGGTTAAATAGGTAAAAGTAATGTAAGACAAGTTTCCAACATATTGCCGTATAAGCACTTTTTATTGATATTACACACATGAAACGCTAGTAACTTCTGAAGTAATCTCCTCCGACTGCAATGCACTTGGTGTACTGTTCCAGCATCTTCTGGGAGCCCCCCTGTAAATAGTCTTTTGTGAGCTTGTAAATAACCTTCGTCACAACCATTTTGATCTCCTCAATGACAGCAACCTCTAAATTTTCATCGAGCTTAGGGAATAACCTAAAAGTTACAGGAAGCGAGGTTTTGACAATGCAGAGGTTTAAAGACTGTCTTGATGCTAAACTTGGTCAAACAGTCTATGAAAAGGATGGAGCAACTTTGGAAACAAGTTCACGCCAATTTTCTGCATGTTCAATTCCTCGCGAATAATTGTGCGCACAGTTCCCACATTGACATCAAGTTGTGCATTTGGCCAATAAACTCTGGTATTCTGACTTCTTTATTCTTTCCACACCCTAAAAAAAACTGATTGTCACAGCTGATGAATTTGAAAAATGCAATCCGGACATAAGGTCACTTAAGTATACGATATGCAAATAAATTTTGTTCAACACTTAGGAAAAATGCCACAAAAACGTATGAAATGTTTTTGACTGCATTTAGGTAATCTTCCATGAGTCGATCATCAGTTTTTGAGTGGCATAAAAGATTCAAGGAAGTCAAGTCGGCTGTGAGGGATGATAAGAGGTGTGGGGGAATAATGGTTGATTGGTTGTTTGCTTTACGGCATATCAACCATTATTAGGTCATTTAATGCCGAATCCAGTGATTTTGAAGAAAAAGTTTTCAATAGAATATATTTGGGGGGGTTTTTTCAAGTCGGTTTCTATTTCAGCCATAGTTGGGAACCTAATAGATACTACAACTCCGCGTTAGAGTGGACCTGGAAGCAATGGCAATTAAGGAGTGGCTCCACACTCCCCAAAGCCCGCAAGTTGGGGCCTCACCATCGGATATAGTTTAAGGTCATATTCAGGACCGGGGGCATGTAAGAAGTCAGAATACACGAGTTGATTGGCCACGTAATGAAGTTTATGGATAAGGACAGTCGTATGTCTATAGAGAAAATAAGTGCACAATTTGATGTCAGTGTAGGAACTGGAGAACTATTATTTGCAAGGAACTGAGAATGCAGAGGAGTTGCGTAATATTGTTCCCAAGAGTTATCCATACTTGTCACAGGCTATTTGATCAAGTTGGGGATCAAACCAGTTCCTCACCCTCTCTATCGCCAAAACCTTGCTCCCTGTGACTTTTGGACATTCTCTAAGCTGGGAAACAACCATAGAGGTTATCTTTATGTGAGGATTGCGGAGACGAAAGAGGTTGTGACGAAGGTCTTTGACACGCTAACACAAGAGGGCTTCCATGGAGATAATTTCGAAGGGAACTAATGTTTCATGAAGGTTATATCAATAAAATTGTCCATACAGAAAAAGTCATATATATATATATATGTATATATATATATATATACATATATAGATAGATAGATGGATAGATATTATATACATATATATACATATATATATATATATATATATATATATATATATATATATATATATATATATATATATATATATATATAGTGGCGTCCAAAACTAAGGGAGAAAATTTTAAAACCTAATATTACTTCGAATAACAACTGCGAAAAGCTGAAATTTGGACAACTGGTAGTCATTATCATCCATAATAACATACTAAAAAGTATAATCATTTGCAAAGGATAGAAAAAGAATTACAACAATTATTTATTTATTATTAAAATAGGAACATCCAAAAGTAAGGGACAATACTGAGGAAAACAATGTAAACAGTATGGTATATTCAAATTTTTTTTTATTTACTCTAAAGAATAAGTCTCACTAAGTCCTTTGTAAACGTTGCATCAGCTTGCATTTTTTTTATTTACTCTTGTGAAGGCGTTGAAAAAATCATAAACGTTCTGTTCGGTGTGTTATAATAAAAATGTAAAAAAAAAAGACGTTTAGGTACAATGTGCCCGTCCTAGAATGGGTATTATCACTAATGGTCAAAGCTAAAACATTTCCTGCAAAAGTTATATGAAACTGAAGAGTCGGACAGGAAAGCAATCCACAAATTGTAAAAGATCATTTAACTGTTATGAATCACGACGTATTTACTAACAATAAAATACATTTGTGAATAACGGTTCAACAAAATTATCGGTTAAACAATGAACAATATATATATATATATATATATATATATATATATATATAAGTTACAATTAAATTTACCAAAATGATCCAAGATGGAAAAATTAAAATATATTATAAATATTAAAGAATTAATATTTATAAAATTATCTCAGTGTTTCCTTTTCAGATTAAATATGTTTTAACTCATTTCAAAGTGTTTTTTTAACATATTTTATTAACTGTATACTCATATACATATATATATGTGTGTGTGTGTGTGTGTGTGTGTGTGTATGTCTTTGTGTGTGTGTGAGAGAGAGAAAAGGTTGAAAATTGATACAATGTGAAAACAGAAGATGATTATTTGTTAACAGTGGAATTGTAAAAGACCAAGTGTTTTTAGCGAGTACATCAACTAAAGTTAATCTTAATCAAGGTCGAACTATGTACAGTACAAAGAGGCACGAAGTTTTATAAATAAATGCGTCCCCCACGAAACGGACAGAAAGGAATGTCGTGTAAGTTAAGGTGAAATGAATAGGTTATAAATATACGTTAGCGATAGGACGCAAGACGTCACAGATAGTGAGGTTTACTCATCCTTACTATGGAACGGATCCAGAACAATTCGCCAATCATGTTGTAATAACTGAAAGGAAAAGTGTGATAATCATTTTGACTAAAATTCCCTTGAAATTACATTTCCTTCTGTCTACCTACTTATTTTCAACATTGCCGATTGTCAAATACGCTTCAATATATTTTAAATCATCATTGCAGAGCCAATTTTCTATTGCATATATATATATATATAGATAGATATTTATATATATATGTATATATATATATATATATATATATATTACTGCTTTCAAAATTAAACTAAACAATGACTCAGGTTCCATCGGTTAGAATCGAAACTGAAACGTTTAGAGCTCCAGCCTTGTTCACTATCGTTTGAGCTATTATTAAATAGATAATAATAGATTAAAATTAAACGAGTTCGGACTATGCATGAATTTGCGCATGCGCAAAATAATATAAATATATCGGAAGGTTAAAATGAACATTTTGTATTTTAACTTGCCCACACATTACTGTGCGCATTATTTATTCATTCAAACAAAGATTTTACTCGGTATAAATCATCCTTTTCTATGATTACTTTTTTCTGTTAAGTTTAGTGCTGTCCTACCAGTAGTTTAAGAGTTTATCGGTTAAATATTTACAGACAGTCACACGCACACATATCTATTGTTTTTTTTAGGGATTGCTATATTTTGTAAATTTGTAAATTTATTTTATTATTACTTTTTATTTGGTATTATGTGATGTGATTATTTTTTTTAAGTGTTCGGAATAACTCCTGATGTGAAATGGAACACGTGCATCAAGTCTGTTGCCAAGGTCGCTGGAAAGATGGTGGGATCCTTCTACCGCTCCAGAAGATATCTCACTACTGATGCAATTCTCTATCTATCTAAAAGCCACCGGACTACAACTTTGATGTCTTCAAGTCCAACGTTAACAAATTCCTAATGAACCGCCCCCTTAAGTAAACATTTCATCAAATTTTCATACTAACGTAATGTACTTGCAATAACCCTTATCCCTGAGTGGCTTCCAGGCCTTGATAAGTGGTGATCACTGTGTAAAAAAATAAAAATAAAAGATAACTGTTGGATAGGCTTAGTTCATATTCATTAAACTTTTCAGCAAGTTAGTCATTAATGAGCAGTGTTTTTTGACCAAATTAAGATGACCATTATCTATAAATTTCAGTGTTATGTGACTAATAGTTTAAATGTTTATCGGTTAAATATTTCCACACACACATACATACATATCTCTATTGCTTTGTTTATATTTAAAATGGAAAGGGGAAAAAACTGGCAGTGTCAAACCTTCTTCTTGTCTATACAACGCACGAACGTCTTTTTTCTTTTCCTTCCTCAACTTGCAACAAATCCTCGTGTATTCGATGGTACCTTTCACCGTTCGTTCTCCTTCTAATCTGTAAAACAAAAAACTCAACTCAACTGCCATGCTTTACAATTCGTCCCATTTAACAGTTACCAATTACGTACATATGCAAATTAATGTCATACGATGTTCACCAATGAATGACCTACAAGATTATGCATGTCTTTTCTTTTCTAAATTTTCTGCTGGAATTTTACGGTCTAAGTAAACACGAGATCGTTTGCGAGAACGATACCTATTACATTATATAGATGAGATAATAAACTATTTAGTGAGAAAGATACTAGTGTCTCTAAATAAACAACTTCCATGAAAACACTCAATCTAAAGCTTTTGACAACATCCAAACGTTACTGGCGACATTATGTTTCCTAGTTGGAAAGTTCTAAAAAAAAAAAAGAATTAATAAATAAGCCTTATTCTCTGGAAGTCGCGTTGGATTTCAAATTTTAATAACATGCAAACACTGATCTTTATACAACCCATTCGTTGTAGAGCAGGTATTATCACTAATAACAAAAGGAAAATTTCCTGTCGATTTTTTTTCCTTTTTTTTTTTCGTGACGCTAATTTCAGAATTCATTTCATTTTTTAGCAAAGAAAGCAGATAATACAATTTCAAACTTGGAATTATAAATATTCAAATTCGTGACAAACAAGATGGCGGGTGAGACGCCTTATTCTTCATTTGGTATGTAAGACAAGTTATGAAAAAATTGGAAATATTTTTTGTGTGATCGCCGATGGCACAAAAAAAACAACGAAATGTCTTTTGGGATCGTCCAAAAATAATGTGTAAGTTAGCATATACTGAATCTACCGAGAATCAATCTCTTTTTAACATTCTCCTCTCTCTCTCTCTCTCTCTCTCTCTCTCTCTCTCTCTCTCTCGATATATATATATATATATATATATATATATATATATATATATATATATAAGTAGACACCTTGCCATTTCGAAAAGGGTCCACCATACTCTTTCAGCAGTGCTATTTTGAAATGAGGAATAAGGCGATCCGAACCAATACATTTTACCGAACCGTACAGTGAGATGCCAGATAAACATTAGGATAATGTCAGATTTGTTTTTTTAAGAAATAAACCATAATTAAACATGCATAATCGTCAACAAAATTCAATGCATACCTGAAGTTATCTCTCCCCATGGAGCTCATCGAGCTTGCCAAGACACAGTTAACAAGTGAGAGAATTTCCCTAGTCTTCTTGTCTGGTATTTTGCCACTTTTTCCTTTGAACAAATATCACAATTTGGGAGGTTGTTCTGAAGGTATTATTTTCATGCGTTAGACTACAATTGGTAACGTTTTAATATCAGCAGCATTGCAGTGTTCGATAATTTTATGCCAGGTTTCCAAGTCGTAAGAAACGGTTTTTGAAGGAACAATACTTTTTAAATAATATAGCCGTTTTCTTTAATGTCAAATACAGTATCATTTTTGGTATACAATTTTTACTTATGAACAAACTTTATATTTGCGCCTTATTTGGTGGATGTCTGTACGGAAATTATGTCTTGCTTAAATTTAGGTCTAAAAGAGCATTTTTAAGAATACAGTTACAAATTTCGCCTTTATTATTTTTAGTGATATTTTAGCATCGCTTATTTTCAAGATTATATCATTTATTTGATTGCCGTCGGCCAGTTCGACAAAATGTCTTTGTGGATTAAAGTCCGAATCTAAATCAATAAAATCAGATTCCTTGATGATAACGTGTACTGTAGCGCCACAGTAAACAAGAAGATTTTTACTGTTTGCCGTATTGTTAAAGTTACATGTGAATAGGTATGTATGTTCTTCATTAAATTCTCAACGGTTTTCATGGAGTCTACTCTTGAGCATTTATATCGACATTGGAAACTTTTGTGATCTGGGCGTCCACAATTGTAGCAGATAAATTTATTCTTTATCTTGGGAAAATTATTTTTGGCGAAAACATTTCGGTGAGATTTGTAATTTGGTCGTGTCACTTTTTAAGAAGCATTTTTGAACTTCATGATATTGGTAGAGTTATTATTGTTCACAAGCATTCCTAACTACGCGATGCCACTTTAAATTCACTGAAAGTTATGGGGTTGTCTTTTTGCGTTATAATAAATTTAAATGGTTTCAAATTTGCTGTAAGTCCCTTGAGAGGCATTGAAACTAATAGCCTATCTCAGAGACTATTAATGCATTTGCTGTTGTTTCTGATCTTATAATATAGTCAGTAATAGTCTCATGTTCGTTACGTTTTATAGGCGTTAGTTCTGTATATAGAGATATAATTTTCAGTCTCCATTTTGATAAATAACGTACTTTTAATATGTTCAATGCTTTACGTCCATCATCCAAGGCATATCTCATAATCAGAGACAGACTTCTCTTGTCTAAGCAGTCTTGCAAAAACAGTTGCCTTCGTTTCTATAAATTCGAGGTCGTTAGGATGCTCTGGTCGAGATTACCAAAGTCTTTACCAAATTACTCAGCCAATTTTTTGCTTAAATATTTAAAATTTTACATAAACTGTATCAGGCATACTGGAAGATTTTTAATCGGTTTGGGTCGAAAAGTTGGCTGTCAAGGGGTCAAAGTTCAAAACGATTTTAAATTTGCGATCTCTAGCAAACTATTAAGCCAATTTTGGGTCTAAAAACTTTAAATTTTAGATGTAAAGAGTATTCAGACATGCAGCTAGTTTTATAATAAGTTTTTGGGCGAATGTTTTGCTGCCAAGATGTCAAGTGATTTTTGCAGATTCTACCAAATTCCTCTGTCAATTTTGGGTCTAAAATCTTTAAATTTTAGATGTAGGTTACTTGGACATGGGTCAAACATTTTAACTTGATTTGAGCCAAAACAATAAATATTAAGGCGTCAGAATTGGAGTCAAAGTTTAAAAAAATTTGACCTTTTCGGTCCTTACCAATTTTCTCTATATAAGTTCTTATTTACAATGCCTCCCCACGGGACAGAGTTAGACACCAGGGTCGTTTTTATCGAGGAGAAAAGGAACAAAAATAAAAATTGTCTCAGTCGTGGAGGATTACTCCTCCACTTACAGAGAACAAGAAATTGAAGTGCAGCATCTGAAGAACAGATGCTACACTGTGATCTTATCCCGAAGGCCAAGTATGTTGTTTTTTCTCTATATTAGTTAAGGAAGTCTATTATATAGAAAGGCATTACCGTACATATGCACACTTTTTTAATATATGCATATGTACATAAAGTTATGAACAGTACATGAGGCCCGAGCAAATCCGGTTGAACTGCTAGTACTATATAAAATGAAAATGTCAAAGAGATTATGCACTAAAAATTGACGGTCTATCCAGTTATATGCATTATGATTTGTGATTTCAAAAATAAAAAAAAATATCTATAGCTACACGATTTGGGTGCGTCAGCTTGAATCGAAACCGAAACAAATTCTTATGAAAAAAATCTATACACATATATTGTTTCCAAAAGTCTTGACAGACTATGGATATCAACTGAAGGGGTGCCTGCGCGTGAAAATTTTGTGGCAAGAGTTGCGCAATATCCAACCACACCCCTCCTGAGATGACATTGATGTATGCCAATGGAAAGTGGAGGTTCAGGACGACTGGAAACAATGCCGAGTTAAGTGGAAAGCACATACAGCGCCTAGAATTCCCAAATAGTCACCCATTTGGTACTAGCCAGGCTCAACGTTGCTTAACTTCGGTGATCTGACGAGAACCGGTGCGTTAACGTGATTATTCCGTACACACACACACACATACACACACACACACACACACACACACGCACACACATATATATCCATTGATGTGAAATCTTTTTATCATTTTTCTTTTACCTCCTATTCCCCTTACCTCATCCTTTTTTTACCAAGTAAGATCTGTGACTTACTTGTAGTTTCATTAAATACTTTTACATGCAAAATCCGATCCCGCATTTTGCTAATTCCTGCCCTCTGATAAGAAGGAGAATATTTCTTCGAAACTCCGCGGATTAAGGACTATCCACTTATCTTGTGCTTCCTTTTTAAAATTAAATATGTTTTTAACTCTTTTTCAAGATGGCTTTTAACATGTTTTATTAATCATTTGTTTATATTATAAGCTCTATTGCCTTTGCGGGTTTATTGAGCTTTTACATCTGGTTGAGATTACTTTATTTGTAAATAACCTTGCTAAACTTATTGTAATTTTTATTTTTTTATTTTGTATATATATATATATATATATATATATATATATATTAAGTAATGTGATTGATAATTTAAAATTTAAAAATCAAATTATAATTAAATTAAAAATCCGTTTCATAAGAAGGAACAACACCAAAATCAATTATCTGTACGATTGTTTCGGAAAACAATGCTTTTTATTGTGGTATACATCAAGTTACGTACAATAATTACATATAGTTTTTTAATAAGCAAGGTCTCCTCGTCAGCAAATTTTGAAGGGTTTTTATTGAATTTAAAAGACACCATAAATAAACCTAGCATTAAAAGTAAGGCAGATGAATCTGAAAAAATTGAAATAAAAGGTCTGGATTTAAAATTTATAAGAAAATTAATATGGGTTAGAGATAGAAATAAGTAGAGAAAAATATAGATTTGAATTTATATTATAAATTTGCTTTAAAAATATATAGAGATATTTACCTTTTAATTTTTCGCTTTTTGAAATCAGAAACTATGGTTAAAATACTCATTTAGATGTTTGCTATAGCTTTTTATCTTATTGAATGATGAATTTTAAAAGGGGGGACGCTCGTGCAATAAATTATTTCCGTTAGCGCATTTTTGATTTAAAGACGCTACAGTTTATATATAGAATGTTGCTTGTGCAATTACATATTTTAAAGGGAGATAATTGTCATGTTTTCTTTACTTTATTTATTTGAAGGGTGTAAGGGAGATAATTAGTCTAACTTAATTTATTAAAAAAAAATTGTAATCTATTTTTACTAATAAGAAATTTTTAATGATTTAAGGTGGTTTATATTTATTAAATTTAAACCAACGTTTATGACTTCATGTAAATATAAGCTCCTGTCTTGAATTTAATAGTTTGGTTGTATTTTTATACCTTCATATTTTAAAATTTTTAGGGTCTCTTTTGTACATAGTGTACAAAATTTATCTCCTGGTTTATATGATTTGCAAGTCTCAATTATTCGCCATCTTAAGTTGAAAGAAATATTGCTGTTTTTTAGTTGCCAAATATAGTTGGATAGAGTAGTTTGGTTTGACAGAGAGTTATTTTTAAAAGAATGTTTATGCGTTGAAATTCTATGTTTTATTAGGCCAGATGTGGAACCAAAATATATTACCTCTTGCTTATTGTGATTATTTTCCGTTAGGTCTGTTGTTGGATTATTATATGGAGGGTTGATTAGTAATTGATCGGTAGATTGGTTTAAGTTGGTGTTATTATTTAATCTGGTAGTTGAGTTATGGCTGTTAATAGGTTCATGTAGATTTGGAGATTTTATACTGTGCAGCTATAGATAACATTTTTAATTTTACATGAGCCTTGTAGGGGACATTTATTTTTTCTTCTACAGTTACAGTCCGATGTATTTTGTAATAGTTGTATTTTGTAGTTTATTAATTTTATTATTATTAGAGCTAATTATTTTCTGATGAAGGTTAGGCATAGTAGAGTAAGAGACTTTAATTGTGTTCTTATTGAAAATTTTATTATATCTATGGGGGGCTTTAAAGTTATTATCTAATATTTTAAAAAATTCTCTGGCTATATTTGTTTCTAGGTTTTTGGAATATGGGGGGTTGAACCATAGGATCTCCTTGTGTCTATTCTTACGTTTACGGGTTTTGGTTTGCTGTTTATTTGTATTATTATCTAATATTTGTGGTTTGGTTTTATCTTTTTTTGTCTCTTGGTTATTTTTCTTAACTCGCATACGGGAAGACATTGCCATATTATATGTTATTACGCTCTTAATAGGTTTATTTTCAATGCAGTTTATGTTTCTATCATTTTTATTTTTGAATTTAATTTGTGAATTATATCCAGAGTTTTTAAGGGTCTCATTATAATTTTTTTCATTTTTGATAAATATGGATTTAGTAGAAGACAGTCTAGAAATTCTTAAAGCGATATTGGGAACTATTGATTTTAATATTGATTTAGGGTTGTTTGATTGATGTGGACATATAGTAGTGATTGGTTAGCTTTATGATAGGGCTCAAAGGTAGAATTCTCAAGGTTTAAGGTTATGTCTAAGAAATTAACAATATTTTTATTAGGGTCGATTTTTATACTAAGTCCATAATTTTTAAATAATTTATGTAGAGCTTTAATTGCTTTTTCATAATTTTTATTAGTAGAGTAAGTTATGAAAGGTGCATAATCTCTATATAGTCCTCCTTCAAGTTTGAATTGTTTATGGAGGATACAATGTATTTCAATTAAAAGGAAAAGGCCAACTAGATCAGTGACCTGAGTCGAATCCGTCGATCCCATTAAAATGTTGAAGTGGTTAGGGGTATTTTTCCTGGTCCAATATTTATTAGCAAATGTTATTAAAGACTCTCTAGCTATAAGTATTAGTTTAATTTCGTCTTGAGTTATATTAGTTAATTTTCGTGCCATTAACAGAGATTTATTTAGTAGGATAGGTGATATAGATTGGTAATATGATGCAATGTCAAACGAAAGAAATTTAACGTTATTTTTATTTTGAATGTTAGAAAACCAGTCGATTACTTGGTTAGAAGATTGCCATAGTGGGTATTTTATTATGTATTTATTTTGGGGATAATTCTATCTAATATGTTTTTTTACTAACCAGTCCTATATCTGATTTCGAGGGGGAAATGAGTCTAATAGTAAGGTTTATATTAAAGCTGTGTTTGTGGTCTTTTAAAGTTAATCTCGGGGTACCTGGTACCGTTATTCATGTGTATTTATCTATTTTAAATTTAGTTAAAATGTTTTTTGCATCATTATTTATTTTATTTAGTGCTGATTTATTTGTTGTTTTATAATTTTTATTAACTTCCTTATATATTAGATTTTTATATTGTATATAGTCCATTGTGTAGAAATTTCTATTTCCTGTATTTTAATTAAACTAGTAATTTCACTGTTACATTAAAATACACACTGCTCTTTAGACTATTGTTCTAATCTCCTTTAAATTATATATATATATATATATATATATATATATATATTCTTAGAAAAACACGAAGGTGTTTATAACAAAAATGGATATAATTTCGAAATTCATTCAAACTAATGTTTTATTTACCAAACAACCGTACAATAAAGTATGGTATTATTACCATACATTAACATGGGTACTAATTAGATGTCACCATTTCGGTAGGCTCCCACTTCGGGGCGCCTCTGATAACAGGGAGAACTGGAGCGCTGAAATAGAAAGAAATACTGGTAAAAGAAGACATTGTCTACTTATAAAAATGAGGACGTGTAACGCGACTTTGTTATGAATTCATGAGGTTTTATATATCCAATATATATGTGTGTGTTTTTCCGAAACTCGGGTTACAAAGAAAAACAGTGCATTTTTTAGAGTCAGTATAATGTTCAATGCTCCTCTAAGCTACCTAACGGGAGCTGAGGAGTGAGGCGTGTGTTTTGTCTCTAGTCGGCGTGGAAGTAATGACGTTTCCCTCCCTCGAATGTCCCACGTAAATCGTTCTTGCTTTTCATTGGCTGGAACCTCTGGTGACGTATAAGAAGAAAGGAAGGAAAAGAGAAAAAAGTAGGGAGAAAGAGAGAACTAAGGTGAGAATACAGCCTAGTCTCGTAGTTGTAGCAGCTCGCAACAAGAGTTTAGTTTCAAAACTACCTTGTAAACCAGGTTTTAACTAAAACAAACCAACTAAATTTTAAAATATAGATAAATTACAATAATTATAAAAGGTTTAAACATTTTAATAGTATGTCTACTTTGTTAAATATATAAAGTTGTGTGATTTCGAAGGGTTAAAACCATAAACAAACCGAATATTAGAAGTAGATATTTACTACCGGTGAATGACGAAAAAATATCCAGTAAATAAAACGGCGCTTAGTAAGTCCTCATTTGTATTTTAATCCATATATTTCATGCATTTTTTTTTTGTTTTTAGTAATTTTATTTAATATAATAGGAAAATAAAAAATAAACTTAAAAATAGCAATTCCTTAATTGATTTTTGTTCATTAAATCTCGGTTTTAATATTATGGATACATATTTCCGGTTTAACCGACATTACGACTAAAACCGCAATTTATGATGTCTTTAAAATCAATTTAGCAAATCAATACAAAATTTTAGAAAAAATAATTGTGGGCTAATTTCAGGTGTTATTTTGCAACTTACCTAGGGTTAATCTTTTTATAGTTCCCAATAATGGAATACGTCGCATAGGCTTACAAGTTACAAGTAAGACATTTTACCATACAACTGAATATATATATATATAATATATATATATATATATATATATATATGTATGTACTTATTGATTTGTAAATCGCCACTTGTTCTCGTCTCCTCTTACCAACAGCGACTATAATTCATTCCTCGCATTGTGCCAGCCTTCTAAATCTCTTTTACACACCTATCTCACACAATGCTTCAAGCAAACTACATATCAATCCTATATATATATATATATATATATATATATATATATATATATATATATATATATATATACTAGACTACTCGTGACCCGTTGGCTCAGTTATGGAATTTACACTTGTGACGTAAAGAAAATAGTTTTTTGGGAGCATAACAGAAACACTTCTATGAAAGTATATTGATATTAAAAATCACGGACGGATAACTCAAACATGAAAAAAATCCTCCCTATTTGTGTAAAGTTACCTATTTTTTCGAATAATCGCTCAAAAATCGAAAATTAAACATGATTTTCCTACGAATCGAACGCCGACGAAAATCATTTAGCAGCAAAACCGCACATGAACCTAGCGATGAGAAATATAAGAATGAAAACCCCATATTGGAATCCTTCAACCAAGTTATAGAAACTTAAAATCTAAATAAAAAATAATTAATAAAACTTGAAGCAAAAAATAAAACCTAAATAAATAAAATAAAATAAAACTAATATTGAAACAGATTAGTAAATGTGTCAACAAATTCGCCGTTCTCACACAACAATTTTGTATCTAGAAATGTAAACAAAAAATAAAAATAGAAGGAAGGAAAAGAGACGGATAGAGAGTAGTAGTAGTAGTAGTAGTAGTAGTAGTAGTAGTAGTCTTGGCTTTACTACAATTGTTCTTATGTTTGTCAACGGGTTAAAGTTGTTTAGTTGTAAGAAAATAGTGACAGTATAGTTGTAATAAAGAATAGTAGCACTCTTCCCATGTTAAATAATAATTTCGAAATAATAACGTTAATATTTCAGTGCGCAGGTCAAAATCTGCAAAAGAAGCGATTTGTGTTTATTTGTCTACGTTGTTATGGGTTAATATCTATGCGCGCATGCGCAACCTGATGTCGTAAACCGGAAAGTGGGTTGCACCACTCGTTACAAGGTCATTTGAGTTCTATAATTATATAGATATAAATAGCTTAGTGAGTTAGCAGAAAAGAGTGAGCTCAATTCTATAAGAGTAGACTTAGCAGGATAATATAAAGCTCAACAAATATCATTGGAGCTGATATAGAACAAATCATTCGTTGACATCTATGCTGATGACACGACCATCTACGGCAACACATCAAAGGCTGTAAATGACGAAGTTCTCTCGGATTCTCTCTCCTCTGATCTCGAGCGCGTGGTTCAGTGGGGGAAGATGTGGCTAGTTACCTTTAATGCATCCAAAACCAAACTCCTATCCTTACATCATCAACGCTCTGACCCCCAGCTGGCATCAATTGTGATGGATGGCTCTCGTCTGGGTGAGGCCCCGTGTTTTGACAAGCTTCTGGGTTTGACCTTTACTCCTGATCTGAAATGGAACACGTACATCAAGTCTGTTGCCAAGGTCGCTGGAAAGATGGTTGAATCCTTCTACCGCTCCAGAAGATATCTCACTACTGATGCAATTCTCTATCTATATAAAAGCCAAGTACGTCCAAGGATGGAATACTGCTGCCATATCTGGACAGGAGCTGCCAAAAACAGCCTATCATGCCTTGACAGAGTACAAAATAGACTTCGTGGTTTAGTGGGGGATGCCCTTTTCTCTACCCTGCAACCCCTCTCCCACAGAAGAGACGTTGCGAGCCTATCCTTGTTTTATCGTTATTTTCATGGCAGGTGCTCGTCTGAAATCCAATCCCTGGTCCCCCCTCGCCAATCTTTCACGAAAAACACCCGTCTAGCTGAATCCACTGTGAAAAATTTTCCCCACTCTATATCTGTGCCTAAATCAAAACGCAGATTTCATGAGCAAAGCTTCTTTCTTAGAACTGCACGCCTGTGGAACTCTGTTCCGTCTGCCTGCTTCCCTCCGGACTACAACTTGGATGTCTTCAAGTCTAATGTTAACAAATTCCTAATGAACCGCCCCCCTAATTAAACACTTCATAAAATCTCCTCACTAACGTAATGTACTTGCAATAACACTTATCCCTGAGTGGCTTCCGGGGCTTGATAAGTGGTGATCACTGTGTAAAAAAAAAAAAAAAGGAATGGGAATGAAGTCACACAAACTATATATTGGTTCATTTATTCATATATATGTATACTAGCAAGACCACCCGGCATTGCTCAGGACCGTATAAGACAATGGGACATTTTTTTTTGAACATGCCTGCTATTCTTAGGATAGAGGATTTTTTATGTCTATGTATCATTTGCCATCTTGAGCAAAAGGAATATTTTACCTACCCTAGGATGGGTATTACACAACATATGTATGGAATAATTGTACCTTCATTGGACAGGAAATTTACAGCACGTATTTGGAAAGAAATTCCTTACCTAGGGCGGGTTATGTACAACACATATTTAAAATTATTTAAATAAGTTTACGTTGTGCTAAATTTTCAGTATGTCACAGGTAAGAGTGTGTTTGTTTTTACATCAGAGTGCTATGGTGAAGAAGCACCGGATTTTTTTATATAAATGCTATACTACTCGAATATATTACATGATTTTCGATTTTGATAACTTATGTACGCCATAGATAAGAATTTCTTTGTTTTTAATATGAACACTTCACTGTATAAGTACTCTATTTCTTGGGTGGGATACTGTAGAATTACCATATTTTCTAATTTAAAAATGAAAGAACGCGATACTTTTAAGTCATTTTCTCTTGTGCTAAATTTTCTGTGCGTCTAGCGTAAGAATTTGTTTGTTATTTCAGCTATAGTGAAAAAGCACCTAATTTCTCATTTAAAAGTTATGCTATTCGATTATATAACGTGATTTTCGGTATTAATGACTTTTATTCACGTCACAGGTAGGATTCGGTTTGTTTTTCATATGAGTACTATACTACACAAGTACCTTATTTCTTGGGTAGGATAATGTACAATTAACTTTTGACCACCCTGTAGATGAAACTAATCGATGATTTTACATAATTTTCTGTGTTGCGAACTTTTACATATGTCAGAGGTGAAAGTTTGTTATATAATAGAGTGCTGTATTAAAGAAGCACCTTATTTCTTATATAAATGTCATATAAATCAAAAATATTATATGATTTACAGTTTGGATTGCTTTTATGTATATCACGGGTAAGATTTCCTTTGTTTTTCATATGGGCACTATACTGTACAAGTACCTTTTTCTAATTTAAAAATGAATGAACTCGATACGTTTATGTAATTTTCTGTTGTGTTACATTTTCTGTGCGCCAGGAGTAAGAATTTGTTTTGTTATCTGGGTGTTATAGTCAAGAAGCACCTTATTTCTCATATGTAAGTCATACTACTCGAATATTAAACGTGATTTTCGGTTTTAATAACTTTCATGTATGTCACAGGTAAGAGTTTCTTTATTTGTTCATGAGTATTATACTACACAATTACCTTATTACTTTGACAGAATTTCTTGTACGCATAAATACATAAAAACTTGGAATATGACTATACAAATGTACAAACATATAATACATTAAATTTCTAATGATCAGTTAATTAGTATAGGAGGTGATCCAATACATACAAATATATAAGTATATACGTATGATAATCATTCATAATAATCGGTTAATTAGATTATGAGTGAATCCAATACATAGAAATATATAAATATATACACATAATTATAATTTATAATGGTCGGTAAATTAGTTTAGGAGTGGATCCAATACAAATACATATATGAGCATATAAACATAATAAAAATTCAAAATGATCGGTTAATTAGTTTAGGAGTGATTCCAATACATAAAAATATATAAACATATACACATAATTAAAATTCATAATGATCGGTTAATTAGTTTAGTGGTGAATCCAAGACATAGAAATATATAAACATATACCCAAAATTATAATTCATAATGATCCGTAAATTAGTCTAGGAGTGGATCCAATACATAAAAATATATAAACATATACACATAATTAAAATTCATAATAATCGGTTAATTAGTTTAGGCGTGATTCCAATACAAACATAGATATAAGCATATACACATAATTAAAATTCATAATGATCGGTTTATTAGTTTGGGAGTAAATCTAACACATAGAAATATATAACCATATACACATAATTAAAATTATTAATGATTGGTTAATTAGTTTAGCGGTGAATCCAAGACATAAAAATATATAACCATATACACATAATTAAAATTATTAATGATTGGTTAATTAGTTTAGCGGTGAATCCAAGACATAAAAATATATAACCATATACACATAATTAAAATTATTAATGATTGGTTAATTAGTTTAGCGGTGAATCCAAGACATAAAAATATATAAACATATACACATAATCAATATTGTTAATGATCGGTTAATTAGTTTAGGAGTAGATCTAATACAAATGCCATTACTTGATCTATTTACGTGATTTTTGGAATGTAACAAATAAGCTGATGTATCATATGTATTTTGAATATGATATTTTCGTTACGTAAATCAAAAACATTCTTCTGTAGTTTTTTCATAAAAGTTTCTTGTGTATTTATTACATAATACTTAAAAATCGAGAATATCGGTATGAAAAACAAAAAAAAAAGGAACTGATCGAGATCGAAACCGCAACACTTGTGCTAGTAAACGGTCACGTTACCGTTGCACCAAAGGGACCACATCTCCAATATCGTTGTGAAATATCTTAATAGATATATTTCTCTTTTACCCGATGTAAGCGTGCGCAGAATTACGCCATTGTGCTATGCTCGTCAACGTGTTATTGCTTTCAAGTTTGAACCGTTCTTTGAAGACTTTAGCGATTAGTTTTATCGATTAATTGCCATTAATAAAATTCTGCACCAAAAATAAATCTTTTGAGATATTGCAGGTTTTCCAACGATCATCAGTCTAGGAGGAGATACAATTTGAAAAACGGAAACAGACACACATACACAGAGACATAGTGAGTTTTATATATTAGATTTAATCATATTCATATATATATATATATATATATATATATATATATATATATATATATATATATGTATATATATATATATAAATGTAATTCTTGGTCCGTTCAAAGTCGATAAAACCATATTTTTACATTACCAATTTATTTGAAATTTTCAGACAATCAATCTTCAAAGTCGAGGGATGTTTCTATGTTATTTAAAAATATTTTTCGTAAGCCCATACTGCGGACCTGATTTTGTTGGTAGACCTGAAATTCCGTTTCAATTAATTTTCATGCACCACGATTTGACGAGGCGAATTAGATTTCATTTTCTGTTTACTTGATGAGTAAAACAAAAACATTCCTTATTCTAAAATTTTAAATTCATTTTTTATCTTCCAAATTTTGTAATTTAAACATTTTTTTTCTTTATTATATCAGGCAAAATAAGTTGCTTGCTTGCGTTTAAGTTGAAGCATAAAAGTCGAAGTCGTTTTTTTTGTTTGTTTTTGTTTGTTTTTGTTTTTGTTTTTTTGTTTTTGTTTTTTTGTTTTTTTTACATAAGAAAATATGAATGTTTTTTCTTTATTGGGTACTCATTCACTTATTGATCCGTGCTGAAATAACGTTAGTATTTAAAAAGTCATTTTTACCATGGGTACGGGACGGTGTTTTGTACTTATTCTGTACTTTACCCTTACAATTGAATAAAAAATGGTAAATTTTTAGATTAGGTCTACCTCCACAATTTTTTTTTTTAAATGACGACTTTTATCAGTTTTCGACTGTGCTGAATACGGAAATCGCATTGAAATTTTGCAAAAATAAGTAGTTATCGAGATATAAAAAAGTTGTATTGTAATCTCTGGCGGCCATTTTTACGTGTGTGCACGCGCGTCATAAACAAATCTACGCTCGTAACAAAGATGACCGCCAAAGAATACAATGCATAAAATAACTATTTATATCTCGATAACTGCTTATTTCTGCAAAATTTCAATACGATTTTCGTATTCAGCATAGTCGAAAAGCTTTGAAAGTCGTAATTTAAAAGAAAATTGTGGAGGGGGACCTAATCTAAAAAATCCCCCCCCCCAAAAAAAAACAAAATTTTAATTAAACTTGGAAATATGATTTTTAAAAAAATTGCGCAGATCAGTAAGTTCATTAGCACCCATTACTTGACTAACGTGACCTTATTACAAATAAGCTCTGGCTACAATGTTGAACGCGCCGTTCACGTTGTTTGTTTGTTTTTTCAAGTTAAATTCAACTTTCACAATATCTTGTTATTTGTTTATAATTTCACGATATCTTTTTTTAATAATAAATGATATCTGGATCATAGTGATGGACCCAGGTTTCACCCTGTGCAATCAGTCTTTTGAAAAACTTTGAATCATCTTGGCACATTTCAAAATTCATCCTCGAGCACTCGACGCGTTCTCGCTTCTGGAATTGTGTGAGCAACCTGGGAATCCATCTGGCAGACACCTTATGCATATGCAAATGGTCATGAATGCTAGTTTCCACAGACCCTGTACTAATCTCGACACCTTGGGCTATTTGGCGAATAGTAGTAATGCGCCGATCTTCCAAAATGGCTGCCTCAACTTGACGGACAGATGCCTCATCGATGGCAGAAGGCGGGCGACCAGGTCTGGGAGCTGTTTCCACAGACTTCCGGGCATGTTTGAATTCACGATGCCAGCGTTTTACAAGGTCATATGATGGGGCATTATCACCATAAGGTTCTTTCATTTCATCAAAAGTCTCCTGTGGTGTGCGTCCTTTCAAATACAAAAACCGAATCACTGCTCGATATTCAACAAGCTCCATTTCACACTTGATTCAGTTCAAACACCTGTAAAACAGAAATCACAATTAGTTCAGAGCTGCAATTTACCACATAACCGTAGAGATATAAATCATTGCACATACAAAATTTCAGCAAGACCAGACAACTGGAAGTGGGCTAGGGCCATTACTTCTTGCACGCCCCTCGTATTATCGTTGCTGCTGTTATTGTTGTAATTATTATCATTATTGCTATTATTCTCGTTGATATTATCATTGTGTTATTATAAATATCATTGTAGTCATTATTATTTGGATTATTATTATTATCGTTGTTGATTTTATTATTATTATTATTATTATTATTATTATTATTATTATTATTATTATTTTATTATTATTATCATTGGTGTTATCATTATTGATATTATTATTTCCATTGTTATTAGTATTGTTGTTTCTTCTTATTATCATTGTAGCTATCATTACTGTTGTTATTATTATCATTGTTGTTATTGTTATTTTTATTAATATTATCGTTGTTATTATTTTTGTTATTATTATAATTATCATTGTAGTTATTATTATTGTTATTATTATTGTTGCGGTGTTTATCATTATTAATACCACTGTTGTTATTATTGTTCTTATAATCATTATCTTTAATATTATTGTGGTTATTGTTATCAATGTTGTCATTATTATCATTGTTAATTATATTGTCATTATTATTATTAATATTATTATTAGTAGTAGTAGTAGTAGTAGTAGTAGTAGTAGTAGTAGTAGTAGTA